>NC_091756.1:44763840-44911340 GCF_043380555.1 Nothobranchius furzeri | reverse complement strand
GCAGTATGTGAGAATGGCCCAAATGTTCTGGGAACAGAAAAAGCAGTGTATCACGTGGTGAAATTCTTCTAAATACTTTCATATCAGCCCGTTCTGAGATATCACCGAACATGTCACCTTCTCCCTCATCTACCACAGCCTGCACGACCATGGGGAAGATCTCCTTGTCCACATCGAACAGCAGCTGGGGGGACAAACACTGCAGTTGTGAGCCAGGAGCCTCAAACACAACCTGTGCTTCAGCAGGAGAGAGAGCGCCGACACAAACCTCCTCATCGTCCCATTCGCTGAGGTTGACGGTGTGTGAGGAAAGACAGAACTGCTGGGACACTCCCCGTTTGAAATGGACCGTCTCCGACTGAAGCGAGCTGTCCTGTGGAAGGTAACTGGAGGGAGAGCAGAAGGACAGGAAACAGAAGAAATGATTGTTTTTGATGTTTTAAAAGCTTCTAAATGTTGCAGCTGTTTGCATTTAATACTTTACCAGAGAATAAGAATCAGGAGAAGGATTTTTATATAAACAGCACTATTAAATATATAAATGGTTTAAAATAAGAACAAAGAAATTGGTAAAAACCAACATTTGACAAGATTTTTAGAAGAAAACTAAATGAATTGTTTTATTTCCAGTCTGGTTTTGCTGAGTTGTTGCTTTCTGAGAAGCTGCAACATTAATTGAATGTTAATGTTCCAGGACACAAGGTATATTTAGTGTTAATTAAAGATTTCTTAAGAATTTCTCATTTATTATGGAAGTCTAGGAAATTGCCTGACTCACTCTCTGCAGCTTTGTGCTTGTTATGTTTATTTAATATAAAAATATTTTAATCTGATCTGCTTCTCTTACATATTAACTCAATACTCTACACCGCTGAGAATGAATGAGGGGAGGGTCTATGTTCATATAGGCTTTGCTTTTATCAGTACAAATGAAAGAATCATTTTCCTTTAGTTTCCAATCAAACACTTGATCCGATTTTTATTGCAAATTAGTAAATATACTGGCATTACCATTTTTTATTATATCATTTTCTCTATTTTACAAAACAAAAGCAGTTTTCTTTCACTGGTTAGATTATTATTCCATCGAACACAAAATGTTTAGTCAGATTTTCACACATTTAAACAAAAAACCCTCGAATGCCTTCAGTTGGTCCAGAACTCTGCAGCGAGACTTCTAACTGGAGCAAACAGAAGAGCACACATCACTCCTATTCTCATGTCTCTGCACTGGTTACCCGTTAACTTAAGAGTTCATTTTAGAATCCTCCTGACTATAACTTTCAAAGCTCTACACGGTCAAGCTCCTACCTATATTATTGAACTGTTAAAGCCTTACGCTCCAACCTGAGCCCTCGGGTGATCGTTCTTGCAGGCTGCTGCAGCCCGACTTTGGAATGAACTTCCTTCATCCTTACGTAAAAGCAGCTGAAAAACCTTTATTTAAAGCTGCTTTTACAAGTGAATTTCCCCACTGTGGGATCAATAACGACTATTCTATTCTGTTCTATGAAATCATGTATTTCTTCATCAGTATATTGATTTTAATAATCTTTTGTTTGTTTTATGATGTTTTTAAGAATGTATTTAAAATAGCTTTTAAATATGTTGTGTTTTCAGATTTTAATCATTTTTCATTTTTATTTGTTAGTATTTTGTTTAAATGATGATTTTATGACTTTATGATTTGGTTTGTTGTTCTTTGTGAAACACTTTGTGATCTTTTTGTGATAAGCACTTACTTTACTATTATGCAATTATCGCCCTTAATGATAATCAAACATTAATCATAATTAAAGCTAAAATATGTCCAATTGAAAAATTAGATATACTATCACTAAACATTACTGTGCACAACAGTATAGCAGCAACATTAATCAAATGCAAATGCCCTTTGTTGCACTAATAAAAGCTGATCCGCAGTAACAGAAACATTTTTAGTGTTTTTGCTTTACATCTTTATCTCATTTTGAGGCTGTATCACCATCCCCTCATGTCCAGTCTCACATTGCAGTTGCTTCAGCGAGAACTTTGTGAGTTTTCATCAAAACAAGAACCTATGTAACCTATGTAGTGATGCGATGTTCACAGACGAATCAAATCTTTTGAACGGGTTTTCAAAGTGAACGATGAGAGTCGAGGCCCTGTAGAGGGACGTTCATCGTCTTCCGGTAACGAACCTCCCTGAAAGTCGGTAAAGCGCACCCGCTCAGCCCCCACCCACCGCTGTGACGGACGTAGGTGGAACGCTACCCAACCACCGCCCCCACCGCTCCCATGGTTTTGCTTCGTTGAAAGGACCGACTAATGAACAGCTCCCATGAAAGAGCCTAAAATCCCATCACTACATGTAACACAGAGCATTTACGTTTTCCTGCTTTTATTTTGAGTCATGCTTTATTGTCAGTGTAAATAAATGATAGAGAATAATAAAATATCTGCAGACAACCAGAAATTAGCAAATGCAAATATGTATGAGTCAGATTTTCTGTAATCATGAAGGATAAACACATTCGTTGACTGTAACTCTGTTTATGGAAGACCTCGACTCACACTGGCACTCCATTGTGGAACTCCTCTATGGCCTGGTAGTAAATGGTGATGGCCACCTGCGTGTCGGCGTCAAAGGTAAACTCTACGTTGTAGCTGGCCCTGTTTTTCCCCGCCGCCTCTTCACCTGGCAACTTCAGCTCCTCAGTGCACCTGGAAAAACATGTGCAAAAGAAATCTGCATCTATTTCAATCAAACCGAATTCCACTTATAACTTAAAAATTGATAATCTGAGGACAAACCAGCTTGTTTAAGTGAAATATGTGCAGAAGTTACCAAGGATGAGAGGCATGTTTTATTTCTGGCTAGAGTATGTGATTATGAATTAGCACAGGAGTCAGCATGACTCAAAAGCTTGAACAGTTTGAGAGCATCTCTTAAAATAACCTTTGTCCTAAAAATGGCTGTTAGCTCAAAATTAGGAGCTTTAATAACATGTTGTGACGTGTGGGAGGAGGTGTGAGTACTTTACGAGCCGCAGGGTGTCCTTTCGAATGTTTATAAGGCTTCGTAGCGTCTTCACCGGCTCTTGAGGTGGAGGAGCTGCGTACGGGAACTGCACACAAACAGAAACAAAATTATACATGTAAAAAACATTTGGAGAGTGAGGCAGCCTCGCTGTTCTTTTCCCTCAACCACCGAACATTCTTTTTCAATTACCGCAGCAAATTCGGGGTTTCAAGATGACAGCGACTGCTCTCGATTTAACCTTTTACACAGAAGGGCTTTGGGTTGTCAGCACAGATCTTTTTAGAGCTGACAAGTGCTGAGCCTGAGCAAAAAAATCTGCTCGGATCAAGTCTTTCCAGGGATGAAGCGGACACTTCAGACAGTGATTTTTTTCTTTTCAGCACACAAGAGGACCACAGGACAACCAGGGTCAAGCAGTGTCTTGTTATTTTAAGCTACTTAAAGGACCAAACAGATCCTTGAGAACATGAAACACCTCTTACACAAACATTAAAAGCCTTAGAATAAACTCGACACATAACCTTTAGACTTGAATCGGTTCAGTGGATCATTTCCCAGCAGCTCTTTGACTGAGTTTGAAGCCAAAGGTTGCTGAATGAGCGTAAGGAGAGCACCGAGGTGGTTTGAGGATCTTTGGAGGAGAAACATGCAGGATGTGGTCAGGTACCTTGACACTACAACCCCTCATCCCAGCTCCCGTGTGTTTAACTGTGTTTGTGCGGCTGTGAATAGCACCGTATTCAGCATTATTACACATGTGGGCTCAGCAGGAGTCGCGCCTGAAAACCACACAAACAAACACACTCAGAGCAGCTGAGACTAAAAAGGCCCATTCACCGAAACCTCACCAGCAGCTCTGCAGATCTCCCAACTCTCACTCGGCTAAAGCAAAAACACCTTTAGAACACTGTGCAGGTAAAAGAACTCAATGATTACTTATGGTAATGACAATCAGTGAACAATCTTCAAATTTCTGTTAAAGTTCTTCTGACCTATTTAAGGATGCTCTGCTCCTGTTTCTACAAAAGTATCTCATCTATATGCAGTAGATTATCCAAAATGTTATCCAGACTACAAGTTCTTCAGAAATAAACTATTTAAACGTTGGGTTTTGCAGGTGTACTCAAATTTGCAGATGATCCCTTCATCTATGTGTTTGGTTAGTAAACTCTAAAATCTAAAAAAAACCAAACATGTCATCATGACTGTCAATATTTCAGTTTGAATAAACACAACTCTGTAATTTGCCCCCATTTGAGTACAAATCTGTCCTGCATCTCAGCGCTCTGGGCACAATTTCTTACTTCTGGCCAGTAATGCAGGAGACAGAGAAGACAAATATGGTTAGCATTGCACAGCGCCATCTGCTTGGACACCACTGCATATTATACAATACAGATAAAGCAAAAAATAATTACAAAAAATAATAACATCTAAAGCTGAATCTGTGCCCTCTACAGGATTATAAACACACACTCAATTGGGGGGACTGTTCTCCTAATTTTAGCCCCAGACCTGCCAGAAACAGCCATGCCACTGGGATTAGGACTCAGAGAGATGAAGAAGACCCGCTCCATATCAGTCTGACAGCTCCAGTCTGTGTCGAATTCTCTTTTTCCCTGTAGGCTTCAGTGAGCTGCAGCTCTGTTTAATTCAGCCTTCAGGCTCCTAACTGAGCTTGAGCAGTTTGATAGGAGCTGTTGTTCCTCCACTTTATTCTCCAGAGAGTCAGCAGATAATCATTTCACTTTCAATGAGCTTAATAGGATGAAGTAAATTTCCGTCTGTGATGATCAGATGAGATGATGATTTACGGTTGTCAAAAAAGTCAGCAACCTCTTTTATATCAAACAATATCCACCAAACCATTTAATGGAAAAGGGGGAAAAAAATAAACCAAAATATATTTCTGCTTTTTAAATGTGAAGGGTTTAAAAGCTCATTTAATATTGTGCCTAGAGTGAATTAAAAGAATCGCGGACACAGTTGAGTATTTCACCCTAAATCAGTTCCAGGTACTAAACCTTCAAAAATGACCACCTCAATGCTAATTGTTATACATTTGAGATCGGTTTGTAGCATGAAATGTATTTTTAGCTCATGCAGCATCAGAGTTTTTAGTGTAAGATGACCTACCGCTACCGGTCTGCTGCCCAGGAAGTTGAGATCTGTGTTTTCCCCAAACAGGTAACCCTCCGGATGGGTCGAATCAAACTTCTCTCCTCCCATGATGAAATGGTTGGCAAAGTAACTCCCTGAAAAAGGAACAAAAGATAAACTTTAAATATTTTAACATAGGTAGTGCTGAGAGGAGACCCTTCACAGCTGCAACATTTTCCATCCATCCATCTATTTTCATCCCCTTATCCGGACAGCGAGGCAAGCATGGCTTTTCTTCTTTAATATGCAACATTTTCCTTTGTTAAAAATCTATTGTCATCATTATTTATTTTTTGATATTTTCACTTTATATTTCTACTTTATTGTTCTTTTTCTGTGTTTAAACTTTAATTTTGCTAAATCAACACTGAAACTGAACTATTTATGAGACACATTTATTAGGTTTACAGTAATAGATTCATTTGGATGTAAAACATGATTCTGTTATATTATCAATAAACACAAAAACAAAACAAAAATATCCTTCAAGTTCAAATAAACGCTACATTTTTAATGGTTGGTTAGCAAAAGCCTATATCAACATTAAATCACTAAAATTGTTTAAAAAAATTCTCAAAATGCTTCATTTTTAGCTCCCTAAACAAGAATCTTGCACTCAAAATGGCTAAGAAAATGTTATTATATCTTATATTTTTATTAATAATATTACAAACTAAAATTATAAATAGGGTGACATTTTCTTAGAAGCCTGGTTGTTGGCTGCCTACAGCTGCTTCACCTCTAGACTAGTCTCTGTTGTTTAATCACAGGCCCAGCCAGCATCTTAAGACTGTAATGGTGGTTCACAGTAAACATCAGATTAGCAGTAAAAAAGTGACGTTTCTGCTGGGAGCACTGGAATCTGAATCAGAGAAACAGAGGGAACAAAACTAGGGATGCACCGATACCGATCGGTATCGGTGCCGATACCAATACCAGTATCTGTATCGGTATAAGTTAACCGATACCAGGATACCAATGCAGTTGCTTGAAAATGGCTTCACTGTAACGTGTCATTTCTGTTCACCTAATATTTTAGTTTTGTGATGATTTCCATTTATATATTTTACTTTTTATCTACCTCACAGTCTTTTCCTGTTGAAAGCAGAGAAGAAAATAAAACCTGTATTCCAAATCATTGCATTTTTTTGTGTGGTGGAAGTATCGGTATCGGTAATCGGCGAGTACTCAGATCCAAGTATCGTATCGTATCGGTTTGGAAAAAAGACGTATCGGTGCATCCCTAAACAAAACATTTCCATCTTTCTTCTCATCACCTGCTACTTATTTACAGCAGGTGGGAGAGGAGGCCCGGGCTCAGGCTCTGTCACCAGATCCCACAGACAGGAAACTGGGGCTGACAGATCGGTTTCCCTGGCACCAGCCGCTCTGCTTCAGGACTCATACATCACAGATCCATAGCTGCTGCCGCGGCAAAAGCAGCGTCCACAAACCTACACCTTTCCTTTGTTTCAACACCTTCAAAATGATATTAGGAAGGATGTGATGCTGGCTGTACCCAATAAGAGCTTGTTTTCGGATGGGTTTATTTCCCTTCATGTCTTTGCAGGAAAGAAAATGAAAAGAAATAATACCCTCAAACAACATTTGGTTTTGTTATAAGATTACTTTGAAAAGGGAGACAGGCAGAGCATGATTCAATAAAAAGGTAAACTAAAAATGGCCTGAGTCAGTTTGAGGTCCAACAGACAGAGGATCTGACAGCAAGCATGGTTTTTGTGACATAAATCTGGTCGGCAGTGATGCAATAAGACCTTTGTGGTATTTTACAAAAATTTCAGGTTTAGTCACAAGGACAGAAATATGGCAATAACCTGTTAAAGTATTAGTTTGGCTTCATTTTGGTGCTATACAGTGTATTTGCATCATTTTTGGTTTCTGCTAAAACATGTATTTAGTTTCTCTCACTCATCAACCAGAAAAAGTCAGATTTGTCAGAAAATCTCCAAAACTGCATTTTCCAAACCTAAACCAACCACTCAATAACACATAAACCTGATAGTTGTTTAAACCCCAAACCAACAGATTTTTTGATGACTTCTATTGGGAAAAACTTTTAAAAAAATAAAGTAAAGCAATATTTTGTTTCTGAATGTTCAACTAATTCCTGAAACATCCGATTTTCTCAATTGGTAAATTTTGTTTGACTTTAACAGGCAGTATTATTGTAGTCTACATTTGCTTTTGGCTCCAGATGCATAAAAATGTTGTTTTCCTGGACACAAGCAGGTATGCTTGGAGTCTTGCTTTGAGTTTAATTTAAGTTGGCAGATCATAGAAACACAATTCAATTATTATCATTTGCATATGTAAAATGTAGTAAAATATCTAGTCTGCTGCAAAATTATAAACATCATCCAACCAAAATAAACTGAGATTATCTTCACCTTGTGGCAATTTTCTCTCTAATTGGCCATTTTTGTGCCAATTATGTTCTAATTAATCACATCAGCTGAGAAATTGGTATTGATTATCATCACTCTATCATGTTACTTTCTATGTTTGTTTTTTCTGTCCTTTGAGATATTTGAATACCCTGGCAAGCCTGACTAAATAAAGTTAAAGTTCCATTAGTTGTCACAGACACTGATGTGTGTACGAAATTTGTTGTCTGCATTTGACCCATCTGCTGGGGGAGCGGTGAGCTGCAGACACATCCGCGCTCGGGAACCATTTGGTGGTTTAAGCCCCCAACCCAACCCTTAATGCTGAGTTTCAAGCAGGGAGGCATTGGGCCCCATTTTTTCTAGGTCTTTGGTATGACCCAACCAGGAATTGAACCCTGATCTCCCAGTCTCAGGGCAGACTCTCTACCACTAGGTCACTGAGCTATTATATTTATTAAATTATATATATATATATATATATATATATATATATATATATATATATATATATATATATATATATATATAATAAATGAATACACTATATATTATTATTTATTTATTTAACTTTGCTAAGCAAGAATGTGTTCTAGTTCACTAGGTTAATATTTGAATTGTTTTTATCGGATTATCTTCAGGTTTCAGAGACCTTCAATCAATTAATATAATGTTTCAGATTAATGCTGCCAGAGTTTATTCACTGATATACACTGGAAAAGAAAATAGTTTCTATAAAGGCATCTTTAGTGTGACAACTGAGATATAGGATTATATAAAGACTTTCCTGGATCTGTTTAAACTGATTTCTCTGTTCAAGTGACTAAATTCTGCTTCCTAAAATAAAAGGATGCTTTGCTCTTTATGTAAGTTAAGAAATGCATTTAATTTAACTGTCTTGACAAACTAAAGTGAAAACACAAGACATAAGCAAATAAACTTAAATTAATTCTAATTATGTACCGATTGTGTGATGCTGGTTTCTTTATTTTGTCTTCCAATGAGAATCAATCATGAGTCATATATTCTGTCTGAACCTCAGGTTAAAACATTAAGGGAGGGAGAAGAGATGGTTCATGGGTCTATAATAAAAACTATAACATGCCATAATAACAAATAAATGAAATAAACCCCGCGATTTTATTAGAGGGTATACTCCACTGCAGGTTAAAGATTGAGATGCCCTGCAGGCCTGTCAGCAAACAAAGTACACTCCTGGTTGGTAATGATTGCTCATCATCATCTGTGTGAAGCCAAGAATAAATCATCTGCAGTGAGCTTTGGACCAGAAACCCAGCCCTGTTCGACCTGTTGTTCGGTGACTTACCAGATTTCGGTGGATAACGGTAGACCGAATTGGACGGAATGTCCACTTCTTCCACGCCGATGTTCTGTCTGCTTGCTAAAGCTCCCATTTCCAGCCAAATAAAGAGCGCGCGGTTTATCGGGCATAACACTTCAGGGTCGCTTTGTGCGCTGCGCCGCTTTATGCCAGTTCATTTAATCCAGTCCGTGCTGCCCCGTCCATTTCTGTCGGGTCCAAGCCCCGCCGTGAATATGACCGTCCCGGGGATTAGTACTTGTTGTCTGGCTGCTTATCTCTCCCTGGTCAACTCTAAAGCTGGTTTTGAAGCAGAAAGGAGTCGTGGTGGTGGCTTTAACAGCGAGGCAACGCTCTCATGGTGCGCCACAGCCGCACTGGCGATCGAAGCCAAAGATACCGGTTCTCCCTCATTTAGAGGATGTGGCAAAAAGCCCCAGTGGCTGCTCGATCGAGTGTCCCCTCACCGGTACTTGGCTGGATCCTGTCAGAGAAGTCTGTGGATCCCCATGACGTCAGACAGGCACAAATTCTGGACCGTGGTTTTTGCGCAGTCCCCCCTCTCTCTCTCAGCAGCTGAAGTAACCTCCCATGTGTGGGGAACGCTGACTGCAGAAGAGAAGGCCACTTACCGAACGATACTTCGTGTAATTAAACCTCAGTCTTTTAAAGGATCTGTGATTATTTTTTCGACAAGTACGTTAGTCATAATATCAAAAAGAATATCGTTACAGTCCATTTGTTTTAAATGCAACTATAGCATATAGTTTTACAAACTAAAAAAATCAATTATTAGAAAAATTTAGCTGCGAAATTTTACAAATCTAGTTTGTTTAACGAAACAAAGGCAGAAATTATGCCAATCGCTACGAAGAACAACTCCCGCCGACAGGGGGCAGAGTGACATTTACGCTGAAGATTGCTAACAGCCGAGCAGCCAATCAGAATAGGCCAACACTGGCGCAAAAAAAGTGGGAAAGGAAGCGCTGCCGCCGCCATTTCACGTGAAAAGCAGCGCGGTAGCATCTCAGCCTAGAGGCCTGATAGTCGGTGGAAAAAAAAACAAGATTTGTTTCAGCTTACTAGAGTGGCTGTTTTGGGTTCACGAGCGCCGGTTTTATTACGTTGTAGGGCATTGTTTTCAGTCCTTAACGACTAGTTCTGCCGGTCCTTAAAGACAAAATGAGCTACGGTAGGCCGCCGCCAGACGTCGAGGGGATGACCTCCCTGAAAGTGGATAACTTGACATACCGAACTTCGCCGGAAACACTTCGACGTGTTTTTGAGAAGTACGGTCGTGTCGGAGATGTGTACATTCCCCGGGACCGGTACACAAAGGAGAGCCGTGGTTTCGCCTTTGTGCGTTTCCTCGACAAACGCGACGCCGAAGACGCAATGGACGCCATGGACGGCGCGCTGCTCGACGGGCGGGAACTGCGAGTTCAGATGGCCCGCTACGGACGACCACCGGACTCTATGTACAGCCGGAGAGGGGCTCCGCCGCGGAGATATGGAGGGTACGTACACAGTGGTGGGAGTGAGACTGTAGAGCAAGTTAATGTCATTTCAACAGGCACGTGGTGGCGCCTTTAGGACTTCCGTCTGTCGCGTGAGCCCTAATTGAGTTTGTTTGTTAGCGCTAACCTGCTGTGCTAATTTAAAATCCCGCGTCAGTTTTAATGATATTTGTGGTATTTTCTTTCCAGCCGCTCAGACAGCCCTCGTCGTCGCAGACGTAGCCGAAGCCGCTCCAGGAGCAGAAGCCGGTCCCGATCCAGGAGCCGCAACCGCTACAGCCGCTCCAGATCCCGCTCCTACTCCAGGTCGAGGTCCAGGTCAAAGTCCAAGTCCAGAACCTCCAGGCGGAGCAAGTCGAAGTCCCCTTCCAGGTCTCGATCACGTTCCAGGTCCAAGTCCCGTTCTAGGTCCAAGTCCAGGAGCCGAACCCCAACTTCCAACAGGGGCTCGAAGTCCAGATCCAGGTCTAAATCCAAGAGTGGACCTAAATCACCAGGTCACATCGAAGCAGAGTCTTAACCGAAGCCTGGACGCAAGATGAAGGTATTCATGGGAAATGGTTGTTTTAAGTACTCTTTACTGTTATGCCTTAAATTACTAATTGAGTTTGTGTTCTGCAGTTGGTGTGCTAATTTTGAAGCAACAACCTCTGCAGAATGCTGAAAAAAGTTCAGACTAGAGCATGTTAAAGTTTAAAGCTCGGTGTATGCTTTAACTCTTAAAGCATACACTGGCAGCAGAAGATTTGGGTCCATAATTTGTTAGATTTGATCACATCTGTGTGTTTGGGAGGAATGTGGGTGGCTGGGACGTGGGATGCTCACTCAAACCGTTCACCTAAATGTGGAATTCTTTCCTCCAAGCTGCTGAGTCCTGTTTGCAAAGAGAGGAGGAGGAGATGGGGGTGTTGCAGTGTGAGAGCAGTTAGTGTGTGACCCGCCCATGTGACCTGCCTTGTTGCTGAGAGCCATGGCAATTGCTAAGGAGCAGGTCACCCAGGCAACGGTGGTTGCTATGGAGCAGGTCGTCATGGCGGTGGTTCGGGCTGTCAGTTGGTGTATATGTTGGTGTGGTGAGGTACGTTCACGGGGGACCACGGGCAGATGCAGTGAGCAGTTTTCCCACCCGTGCCTGTGGTTTCCTCCACCTCTCACAGAGGGAGACGACCCCGAGGTTTGTTTTTTAAATATGCCCAGAGTGTAAGACTCTTGCTAGAGCTAGTGTTGGGGAGAGCTGGGCCATGAGAAATGTATACACAAATGTCAATGTTAGTTATAATAAACATTACTAACAAAGGGCCAGTTTTCTAAATGCTAGCATCAGGGCTAATCTTATTACAAAATCATATTTAGACCTTCAGGTCAGCGATAGGAATTTATACAAACTTCAGCTTTTGCTCCCAGTAACTTAATCCCGTTTTTCCTTCCAGATCTCAGATGCTTTGAGCCTTTGTGGAAGACATCAGGAACAGCCTGAGAATGAGCAAGAGGACTCCATTGTTACCACTGAAAGCAGACTGAAAGGTTATTGGATGTTTTACCTGTTTTAGTTCTTAAATCTGCCCAAACAAGTTCTGTGACATCTGTAAGCAGTTTGTTGAAAGGGATTTGTTGAGGGTCTTCTGTTTTTCAGCTATTATCCATTTTCTTTGTTTTGTAAATTTCTCTGTAATAACTAGGTTGCCTTCAGTGAGATCCTTTTCTTATACATTAAAAAAAATAACTTTTGAAAGTTTGTTCAATGCGTTCAATGTTAGCAGTGTGTGCAGCTGCCTCTCCATGGAAGATGGTTTAGTGTACATTGACATAAGCACCATTTAAGTTGTGACCTGTCTACCACAGCAGCATATTTTCTTTCTGTGAATTCTATATTTTCTCTGTTTAGTCAAAGTTGCTTTCCTATGACTCTAACCCTCTTTCTTGTGTATCTTTTGTGCACTAGGCGCAGTTGTGTAGCAGTTGAGTAATGCTGGTTAGCTGTTAAGATGCGGTGCAGTGCGGTGGTGACATGGTGTGGCGTGTTGCGGTGCTGAGTGCCCGGAGCTGTTCCGGGGCTCGACCCTTCGCTGCCGTTTGCTGGTTTGTAAGCTCACAGGTGTTGCAGATCAACCATCCTCTTCTGTGTCGTGACCTCTCTTCCTACATGTTCTGTACAAATTGTCTTTCTTTCTCCCTCCTCTCCCATGTCTCTCCTGTTTCCCCCTCTGTGACTTACCCACTGTTAACTGGTTTTGCTGGCTTTGAAGACGGGTCCCCTTGTGATCCCCTGGGAAAGGTTTAAGGGGCAATAATGGCTGCTTTTGGGGTAAAAATGTGTATTGCATTTTTTTGTGAATTTCAAATCTCTTGTATTGCTTTATGTGAATGCTAATAAACATCTTTGAGAAAAGTGAGTCGGGTATTTTACTGCTTTTATTTGAGCAGCACGTATTTAAGAAAGTATTACAAGACAGAATCCAGAGGATGCCTTTATTATTTTTTTTCATCAAGTTTATACCTGGAAGTGACTAAATGGGCAGTTGCCTTCCTCTCCTGAGGCGCCGGACAGTTTGCCAGAACCTCTTTGGAGCCGATCGATAGTCTCCATGACCTCATCAAACTCCTCCCACGCCCGAGATTTTGCCTCGGCAAGTGCCACTGCTGCACCCCGCTTGGCTATCCAGTACCTGTTTCCTGCCTCTGGAGATCCACAGACCAGCCACGCCCTGTGGGCCTTCTTCAGCCTTACGGCTCCCCGAACCTCTGGTGTCTACCAGCGGGTATGGGGGTTGCCACCACAAATGGCACCGGCCACCTTGCGACCACAGCTAGCAACAGCCGCCTCAACAATCGCAGAGTGACACAAGGCACACTCGGGAGTCAATGTCCCCCACTGCTCTCAGGACGTGGTCAAAGCTCTGCCGGAGGTGGGAGTTGAAGACCGTCTTAACAGGTTCTCCTGCCAGGCGTTCCCAGCAGACCCTCACTATGCGTTTGGGATAAAACAAGTTGTGTTATCAAACTTGATTTTTATTTTTTGTCAGAATTGTAAAAAACCCAAAAAAATCACCATGCCAGCGAACTACAGGACAGTTTCCTCTGCCACTCCTTGCAACATATTGCTGTCTGTTTTGGTTTGAAAGGGTAAGACTTATTTCTATTCTGTCAGTCGTTATTGAATTACTGTCCAGGCCTACCGTTAGGGTCCCAAACATCTGAATCCCCTTCCAACGTTTATAAGTTTTGATGTATAGTTGTCTTTCAAAGATACAAATTCTAACAAAATTTCTAGATAAACTAGTGTTTTTACTAAATTACAATTTTAAGATACATAATAGTCATTTAATAACCCATTTATGGCTGTTGACAACTGCTTGTAAGTGGGTGAGCATGCTTTGGTTCAAAGTTTTCCAACCTAGGTTTTGGTTAACTTATCTGGGGAGGGGTGTATGCAGTTGATCTGGTGCATATTGGCTCAGCTATGGTTAAGTAATACAGCCAGATGTTTTTATTTTGTGTGAATACCCTTGGAAAATTTTAACACTCAACCAATTGTGGCAGAGTGGAGTGAATAATCTACCTCTGCCTCTTTACCTTGATTATGAAGCCAGCCAATCCAGGCCCTGGTGGCCTCCTTTAAAAGGCTCACCAGGGCAAGTACATTGTTTAGGCTTCTGATTGCTCCATCAGCACGGGGTGACTACTCCTTTTCTTCCACAACCTGTGGTGGTGGCAGAGCTTGGGCCTTCTCCATCCGCCCCAAGTAGTGCATGAGAAGGGGTCACAACGGAGGTGCATACTGGGCCAAAGGAGCCATTGTGGCAGGTTAGGATGCGCTGGGACATCTGGAGTGTGAACTAAATGCATTGATCTGCTGGAGGAGCTCTGCTGTGGCCAAAACCGCCGACAGCTGAGAGTGGCTTGGCAGATCCAAGTGGGCCATCAATGCTCAGGTGGACGACCAACACTCCTCCACTCACAGGACTACCTCCATGACAGCCACAAGGACTGTATTTAATGCCTCTTTTAATCTGTAGTTTTAAATTAAACATTCTTTCATTTTGTAAATAAAACTTTGGAGCCATACCATCTCTGAACTTGAAGGAATGGGCCTACGGGGTTAAGGGCTTAGCGATTCCTTCGGCTATTGGTCCAGCAGATCAATGCCATCAGCTCGCACTCCAGATGTCCCAGCACCATCCCAGTCTGCCATGGTGGCTCCCTTGGCCCGGTATGGTTGTGGCCCCTTCTCATGCACTACTTAAGGTAGACGGAGATGGCCCAAGATCCACCACCCCCCTCAGCTTGTGGAAGGGAGGGAGTAGTCACCCCGTCCTGACGGAGTAACAGCAATCAGAAGCTTAATTGCACCTGCCCTAGTGAGCCTTTCAAAGGAGGCCACAAGAGCCCTGATTGACTGATAGCGTGCGTGACTCTCACCCGGGAGTCTGGGGATCTACTCACGCCCGGGCACTCGTTTCTTCACCTTGCCACATTTGGCATTGTTGGCAGGATCCATGTAGTACTGTGTAACGTGAAGTAAGTCCATGGATTAGAAGTTTGTGGCAGCCTGCGCTGGAGCACGGGCACACTTGTGGAAAGAGGGGAAGATGTGACAGGGTGAGTGTCCTGTCATTATCCCTACTGATCATGCACCCTGGCTAAAATAGCTAAAACTAAAAACTACTTCTAAAAACATTCAGCTTTGATATTGAAATTTTTGGGTTCATTGAGAACATGGTTGTTGTTCAATAATAAAATTATTCCTCAAAAATACAACTTGCCTAATAATTCTGCACTCCCTGAATATATAAAATATCATATTGTCAACATGTCATCTTTCAGCCCATTTTTATGTTAAATGCACAGGGATTTACACACATCGACATATGCCCTATTAATTATGTTACCGTATTACATCTAAATTTCATGGTTAAACAGTACATGTTAACATGGTAGTTAGCTAGCTACTTTGATAAGCTCAGCTAGTGCAAAAGCGGCAGTGACCTAAAATACATAAATATAATTTTACTTACAGAAAAAAATGAAGTGGAGACTTCTTGGACACTCTATTAGTGCAATTAATACCACAGCAAGTCATTTTGTCCAACAATTGCACCAATAATATCCAAAATGCTACAACTACTGGTCTAAGTTCACAGACTTAAAATCGCGGAACAATTTTCAGGCGAGACCGAGGGGTCTGATGCTGCGGTCACGTGGGTCTGATGCTGCGGTCACGTGGGTCTGATGCTCATTAATTATACAGACTTTTAGGCATCTAATACACTTAAACAGAAGAGTGACAAAAAATCACCCCCCTCAGAGTTGTCATGAGTATAAACTAGATCAATTAAACCTAAAACATGTTTTGGAACCAGGCTGTAAACATGTTTATTTCTGCTGTGAAATTGGTATTTTTAACATGGGAATCGATGAGGATTTGCTCGCTTCTGACACCAGCCCCCAGTGGATGAGGACGAACTGCAATTTATTTCACTTCTGCATTGGCTTCAATTTCAGACCCGCATTGTGGGGGCTTGTTTAGCACGTGTGACTCTCATCCGGGGGGTCTGTATCGCAAGCCTTAGGGATCACAATTCGCCCACCCTTGAGCACGTTTGGTTATATAACGGCATCTTGATCGCCGTCTTTAATGTTAAAACGCCGAAAAAAGTGGCAGAAATCCCTTCAGAACGCCGTATTGCACGCCGTCTTCATGTAGTCTTTCAGAGCGCTGTCAAAAACAACGTTTTATCTAGTCATTGAACGCCGAACTGCAGACACTTCTAGAGCATCCTCAGAACGGTGTAAAAGATGCGTTTTGTGCTGTCAAAAACGCCGTCTTTTACAGTGTTATGTGACTTTCCCGACGGTGTAAGAGACACCGTTTTGCAGGCCACTCCCAAAGGTTTTCTCAGCCACTTATTTTAAACCTTGATCGCCCAATCCACGATGAGAAAACACTTTTTTCAAAGTGTGTTTTTATTTATTAGGAATGTTAAATGACTTTCATCATATTTAAATTTTCTGATTATATGTAAAAGTAAATAAAAACAAATAAAATACCTAATGAAATGAACCTGTTATTTACAGGGGTGATAGTGGCACTGAAGTTAAGTGCTCGCCCCGTGATCGGAAGGTTGCAGGTTCGAGCCCCGCTCAGTCTGTCGCTGTCGTTGTGTCCTTGGGCAAGACACTTAACCCACGTTGCCTGCTGGTGGTGGTCGGAGGGACTGGTGGTGCCAGTGCTCAGCAGCCTCACCTCCGTCAGTGCGCCCCAGGGCCACCGTGGCTACATCGTAGCTCATCCCCACCAGTGTGTGAATGTGTGTGTGAATGGGTGAATGACTGATTGTGTTGTAAAGGCGCCTTGAGGGGTTCCATGACTCTAGAAGGCGCTATATCAAATACAGGCCATTTACCATTGCACGCTGTCGTTCTTTTTAAAACACAGAAACGGTTTTGTTACCTGTTTTGTCGCTACGTTTCACCGGCGGCTGCAGGCTTCCTCAGGCTGACGCCGATGGTGGCGTGTCACTTCCTTCTCCGTTTATCCGCGGGCAGCAGAGGACGTTGTCGCCCTCTACTGCCCGCTCTCCCCTCTCCGACGATGCAGTCCCATGCGCGGTCCAACGAGTACACTGTCGTCCCTGTTCATGGTCCCACATCCACGTCTCCTTATCTCGATAGCTTCTTTAATCCATCTTTTGTATTTTAGTTGTTCGGTGTTTATGATCCTTGTGTTGTCCCAGTCCATTATATGGT
The DNA here is from genome assembly GCF_043380555.1 of Nothobranchius furzeri. NCBI lineage: Eukaryota > Metazoa > Chordata > Actinopteri > Cyprinodontiformes > Nothobranchiidae > Nothobranchius > Nothobranchius furzeri. Next base: position 44,894,168 of record NC_091756.1, on the reverse strand, counting down.
TTTCTCTTATGCAGTGATCGGTTACGGCTGATTTCTTTATTGTGCTTTCTGCTTCTTCTGTTGCTGCTCTTGTGTGTTTTTGATTTGCCTCTTTCTCGCACTCCTTTCTATGTTGTATTGTTCGTGTGTTGAGTTGGCGTCCGGTTTCTCCTATGTATGTTTTATTGCAGAGTTTGCATGGGATTTCGTAAATGACTCCACATTTAAGTCCAGCTGATATTTTGTCTTTTGGGTGTACTAGTCTGTTTCTAACTGTTGTGTATGGTTTTGTTGGTGTGTTTATGTTGTGTTTTTTCATTGTTGCTCTTATTTTTTCTGTTATGCCTCTGATGTATGGTAGGGTTATCACTGGTTTTGGTTCTTGCCTTTCTGGGTTTCTGGTTGTTTGCTTAGGTTGTTCTTTTCTTTCTGTTTTTGTTTGCGGTTTTCCTTTGTTTCTTGCCCATGTCGGGTATCCGCAGGTCTTTAAAGCGTATTGTATGTGTTTGTCCTCTTGTTTACAGTCTCTTTCTTCTGTTATTATGTTTGTTCGGTGATATAGTGTTTTGATTACTGACATTTTGTGTATGGTGGGGTGTTCTGATGTCCATCGCGATAAGGAGACGTGGATGTGGGACCATGAACAGGGACGACGGAGTGTACACGTTGGGCCGCGCATGGGACTGCATTGTCGGAGAGGGGAGAGCGGGCAGCAGAGGGCGACAACGTCCTCTGCTGCTCGCGATAAACGGAGAAGGAAGTGACGCCACCATCAGCGTTAGCCTGAGGAAGTTTGCAGCCGCAAACGAAACGTAGCAGGAAAACAGGTAAACAAAACTGCTCTGTGTTTTAAAAAAGAACTACAGCATGGAAGCATTCCAGCTACTGTTGTGACCTGGAGACATCTCAAGACTGGACGGGTCATATCAGAGCTAATCTACAGGCTCCCGGTGCCGTGAGGTCCACCCGACTTCTGACAGTCCGGATCTGTTGGGGGTCTCCGCCAGGGTTTGTAGATACAACAGATAGTGTCTGATGCTGTTTTATTAATAATCAACTCTAGTTTATAACAGACAACAAATTCTTTTACACCCAGATTTCACAATTTCTTTTTGTTTGCCGTTTTCCTTTGTTTATTGCCCATGTCGGGTATCCGCAGGTCTTTAAAGCGTGTTGTATGTGTTTGTCCTCTTGTTTACGGTCTCTTTCTTCTGTTAATATGTTTGTTCGGTGATATAGTGTTCTGATTACTGACATTTTGTGTATGGTGGGGTGTTCTGATGTCCATCGAGATAAGGAGACGTGGATGTGGGACCATGAACAGGGACGACGGAGTGTACACGTTGGACCGCGCATGGGACTGCATCGTCGCAGAGGGGAGAGCGGGCAGTAGAGGGCGACAACGTCCTCTGCTGCCCGCGGATAAACGGAGAAGGAAGTGACGCGCCACCATCAGCGTCAGCCTGAGGAAGCCTGCAGCCGCCGGCGAAACGTAGCGACAAAACAGGTAACTAAACCGTTTCTGTGTTTTAAAAAGAACTACAGCATGGAATTAGAACTAATACACAGCAAGAACACACCTAAGATTTACCATTACATATCTGATATTTTCAGAAATTCAAGATAAAAGATTGTTTCATTGTACAGGTGTACAACAACGTTGTCTTTGCGCTCACTAAAGACAGCTCATAAGGATGTAGTAAAATATAAGGACAATTTAAAACCCAGACTGAGAGCCCTTGAGACAGATTCCCTGTGTTGTAACTGCCTTCTGTAATTTTGTAAATAACATATATGTGTTGCTAAAACAAATGTAACTGTAATTTTTTCAGTCTCTTTCCCAGCACTGCCTTGAAAATGAGGTTTTTAATCTCAATGGGACCTTCCTGGTTAAATAAAGAATACATAAACAAGGCTAAAATTGATATCATGCATGCACACACACACACACACACACACACACACACACACACACCTTTTGCAAACCCAGTCAGTTTAAGGTGCACAGATATGAGTATAAAAGGAAACACGGTAATAAGACAATCTAATATAAAGTGAAATACAGGTAAACAGATAGTGAATGGAAACAGTCACATGTTGAGGTATCAGGATTAGCTAGCTAAATCAGGGGTGTCAAACTCATTTTAGCTCAGGGGCCACATTGAGGGAAATCTAGTCCCAAGTGGGCCGGACCGGTAAATTAAAAAAAAACTTCAGATTGTTTTCTTTGTTTTAATACAATCAATATGAAACAAGGCTGGAGCCTGAGGACAGTGTAGTACAAGTACAACACCTGAAGTGTACTTGAAAATTTGAAAAATAAAATAATAATAATAATAAATCAACAAATAAGAAAAACATTCCTTAGTGATTCAAAGAGCTTACAGATCACATGGCAAGATCAGTTTCATGCAGCACTCAAAGTATATTTGACTCATTTTACTTTTCATCTTTTAGCTTTCACCAGCACATCAACATCAGAAGTCACATCCTGAGTGGCGGCCAACTTTAGAATGTGATTCAAGTTCTTGTGTGAGCCTTGAGTGCAGCTTTGTTTTATTTATACTCATTACAGAGAAAACTTGCTCACAAAGATAAGTTTGTTTTCACTCTACATTGTAAAGTATGAAAATAAAGTTTACACAACCATCTTGCGGGCCGGATTTAACCAGCTTGCGGGCCGGATCCGGCCCGCGGGCCGCATGTTTGACACCCCTGAGCTAAATGTTAAGGTGCTGTAGAGCACTGAGTGTCCCACAGAATCACTGTTAGTGACCTCCTAGCATCAGTATTCAGGTCAGTGATGGCTCCTGTATAAAAGCTGGTGTTTTTTATTGTCCTGGATCGTTTTGCCAGATGGAATAAGTTTAAAGAGATGTTTGGCAGGGTGGGTTGAGTCCTTTTGGATGTTTCTGGTTTTCTGAAGGCAGCAAGTCGTGAAGATATTAAGTATTGAGTTAATTTATATTAAGCAAATGTCTCCGTTTAAACCTAAATTAGTGTTAATCATATTCATGTTGCAAGAATATTCTAAATAAAGCTTTGAATTCTTACACACTCACATAGTTAATAATTTGCGTTTTTCTTAGAGCTTTCCAAAATGTAACCCCTAAAATCCTTGATACGATTATAGTTTAATCCCCCTGTGGATTTGTGCATCATAAATGAACCAAAGGGAGTAGAAGTGATGTCTGCAGGTTATTTTCCTCTCAGCTTGGATCTGTTCGTGCCTGTAATTCCTCAGGTGAGGACTGTCCCCTCAGCTGACGCTAAACCGGCTTGAACTTTATCAGCTCGCACCTCCAGTCCACGGGTTCTGTCAGAAACCATTTGGGTCCTGCAGTTTGTCCCGAGTTTATGGGATTATTCCTTGAAGACACAGGGAGAGCGGAGCCGCGCACGTTGCCAGCCCACCTGTCCTGCCCTGTAGGGCTGGGAGGAGGGGGGCGTTACCAGAGGATGTGACGTGCGGATCGGAGAGCAGATTGTGCTGGATCCCATAAACGCTGTCCGTTACCGCTGATGTTCGAGGATTAGCAGAAGCAGCGAGATGGCTGAGTGAGACGAAGGCTCCGGTGAAGGCAGAGCGGGACGACATGGATCTGACTTTTGTTTTGTCCGCCATCATCTTCACGCTTCTGGCTGTCGTGGTCGCCACGTCGCTGCTCAGCGGCTCCTCGCCTGCAGCGGACTTTGCAAACGCGCGGAGTTACTTTGAGCACCGGGGATTAGAGAAGCCCGAGGCCAAGCAGAACGGCCATGTAGCCGAGGAGAAGAAGAAGAAGGAAGCGGAGAGCTGGAGCGAGATTAGCGGGAGCTCCCACGATCACTGGGATGTGGTCAAATCTGTGCTTTCAGTAGGTAACCTCTAATCTGTGTCACTCAGGTGTGTGTTTGCTCTGCTGATGTGTTTACGTTACATAATTCTGTCCTAATCTGAGTTAAGTACTCTTCAGAAACAGTTTCAATAAACACAAACTGAACCATGTGGCTATTGCAGTCTAGATACGTGCATCAAAATAAACACCACTGATATTCTTGATAATGTATTTGGAGCCTGTAATAAATTACTTATTACAATAAAATAATGCACCAATTCTAGTTTTGACACCGATACCGATTTCTGATTCCTGCCAATGCCAATTCTAACCTTTTCAAACCATCTCTAATATTTACAATGATCAGAGTACACCTCCTCCACACACACTTCTTGACTGTAAAATTATTTTGAATGTTAAATATAAATGAAGACTTTTTTGCTAGCACAAATGAGCACTTAGCAATGGTGAGTTCACACGCTTGTGAAAGTGTCAGAATTTTAGATGCTGTTTGGCAATCTTAATCCAGGAAGATAAACAATCACCCCAGAAAAATCACACGTATGCAATTTATATTCTCTGATAATTAATTTTTATTACAGATATGCACCAACTCTGGATTTGTGAACTGATAGGCCACATGATTTTGGCCTTGCTCAATGGTAACCTATGATTTAGACCAACTCATCCCTAAAAACCATAATTAACAAAATACAATTTATTTTTTACCATTTCAGATTAAGATCAATATATGACTTTCCACATGGAATATTTGCTATTATTGGTGTGAATTGTCTTTTAATGATGATGAATTCAGGGACTGGGAAGAATGTTGAGTTTTGTAATTGCTTCTTGGTGATAGTGCATTCACAGAGTAGACGAAAGATATCTGACCAATCAATGATCTCCCAGAATATTGGCCAGTTCTGATCACCAGCTGAATCTTTGGTGACTCAAAAAACAATGCACCATTGGTGGAAGCATCATTTCCAAGCAGCAATTGAAAAAAGTCGATCTTTCTCTCAGTCTATGAATCACTAAGATCCAAATCACAATAGCACAAACAGATCTTCCATGCAGGAGTTTTTTTTTTATTCCCAGTTTGATGTTTAAGTAGCTCTGGTGCACCATTTTCAGGAACCAGAGGGGAGCCACATCACAACTGAGCTTGACACGGCAGGATTTGGAGTCTAATTTAAAAAATAAAAAACATTCTGGTGTAGAAAAGCAAAATAATAAAAGGAATGACTCAAAAACAAATAAAAACGTTTGGAGTTTTATTTCCTGATATTTGGACATCTCACCCCTGATTGGGTAACAGAAATGTGACTCTACCACTGAATCTGCAACGTTGATGTTTTATCTCCACAAATAACAAGTCTGAAGAAGAAGAAGAAGAAATATCTTTTCTATAGCGCCTCTCAAGATAAAAATCATGAGGCGCTTCACAAAAACAAAAAAAAAAAGTAAAAATTAAAAAGAATTTAGAAAATGGTTACAAATATATTTTAAATGAGCAAAAAATAGACAATTGTGATTAGAAATTGTAAAGAAAGAGAGAGACAGGAAATCAGTGGATCCTGAGGAAGGTGGAATAGGTGGGGAGAGCAGAATAAAGAGTGAGTACAAAGGCCAGCCTGAACAAGTGAGTTTTCAGCTGCTTTTTAAAGGAGATCTGCTGTGTGGTGCAGTTGCTTATGCTAATGGTTAGCTTGTACTTGCTGAGACGTTCTCTGCTGTTTCCTGGATGCTAAACCAACTACAATCTTTCTCGCCATGAGTCAAGATGGGTGAGTCCATGACTGTTAAGTGACGGTGTGACGTAGATCTGTCAGGATTTTCTAATCCTAGAGTTTGACCGTTTATTTTCTATCAGGAGCTAATGCAGGAGATAGGTGTAGGAGACTATTTTCATGTTCAGCCTGTATGTAAAACTCAGAGTGACTAATTATCAAAAAGTTATAAAAAATTGTTTTTCAATGATCCACACCTTTGGTAAAGGCACCTCGTCTGACCTTGGGTCATTATGGCCGACCTTTTTCTACCTTTTATAAAGGACCATGGGGGTTGGCAGGAACAAACAGAAAAACCTGAACCACAAAGAATTTGCTTCCGAAGGATAAACTTCTATCGAATAAAACGTACATGACGTGCTAAAGTTTAAAATTGAAAAGTCAGGAAGAAGACACTGGTGGTTTAAAAAAGCTTATCATTCTCTGACAGGAGCAGAATTACCCCCATGCTCCCACTGAAGACGTTGTTGAGCACTCCACCTCCACATCCAGCTTGTCTGTCCCCAGTTCTGGATCCAGAGACATCAGTTTAGAGGTAGACTCATCATCTGAAGCCTCATCAGGGAGGGGTCGTAGGTCGTTCATTGGGCTCTCTGATACGGAGCTCCTAAAACGTGCTTTCTCCTACCCCCAGACTGAAGGAGCCGCAGAGAGCCCGGGGAACAACGGTGAGCATAGTTAACCACTTACGACTTCAATAGTTAAGAATAAATAACCACTTTATTTTTGCATTTCAAAATAAAAGCTTCAAAAATTAAATGTTTTTTTCCTTAACAGCAGAGACGGTGGAATCGGATGCAAATAACTCCTTGAAGTATGTTCCTGGAAAGATGCGGTCGCACCATTTAGAGATGATGATGTCCAAAGAGGAGCTGGAGGAAGAGCAGAGGTTGGTAAAAAAGTAAAGAAAAACACAAATGTAAAGAAGTTAATTCTCTTTTATGAAGAACACTTTTTGAGGTGGAGGATTTTTAACAACATGGCGACTTTGTGATTCTTTAGTTGATTTGTGTGAACAAGGAACAGAAAATAAATTAATTTGTTCCTTCGGTATCTGTCACAGAATACTTTTTTAATCACAGATCTACACAAACCATTCCAAATGAGTGTTGTCCAGTGTCATCACCCCCACCTTCTCCTTTGTCCCTCTCACTGTTTCCCGTGACCGTCTGCTTTATCACTGCTCAGCTTTAGGCGACTGGCTAAGGCCAGATTGAATCTCTGCCAAGCATTAGCAGTCTGACAGTAAAGTAGGAGATTTAAGAGCACACTCTAATAAATACAGAAGGTAAAAATGCACGGCTACTCCAGGTAAAAAATCCATTCGTCTCTGTTTGTCCTGCTCTTATTGCATCATTGCAGGAGAAACTCCAGCACAGAAATAAACTGTCTATTAACCTGAGAAAGGAACAAATCTGTGGTAAAGTATGAGTTATGCTCACCCGTTTGTCCCAAGAGAGTCACTTTCTGGCCACTGTAGGGAAAAACAAACAAACTCTCAGCTAATTTGCAACTACAGTCTTGACTTCAGCGGTGATATTTGCTTCAGCAGCTTCTTATTCTCACTTGGCCACGAAGCGACTGATGCGACAGTGCAGTGTCGCTCATCTCATCCCACCTTTTCTCCCTTTACTGCTCAGTCATTCCCCATTAGACACCAGCCCCTCAGGTGCGTGACAGCAAGTGTTGATTGTGCCCTAGGTGTTAGTTAATTATTTGAGAACACGTCTTTGTTTCACCACAAGGGGGAGCCAGATTACTTTAAGACTGGAAATGAAACTGGACTGAAGTGGTTGATCCAGCTGTCAAACTCAAACGGCCAAAACAAAATCCATTTCCAGTCTAAGTCTTTGAGAACGTAGAAAACTAGGAACTGCACTACAATCATCAGCTATGTGATTTCTGGATATTTAGCAGTTGGATGAAAGACCACAGAATGGGTTTAACTGGGTGGGATGAAATAAACCACTGGTGTTGCACATAATTATACAATTCATTCAGAAAGCACGAGAAACCTTTGTTTAATGTTAAACTGAAAGAAAATAGCCAAAGCTAACTTTCAAAGAAGCTTTTAGGATTGCCTGGATGTTCGCACATTAACTTAGTGTGCCTTTTTATTAAAATACACTTTAGATGAATAATAAAAAAAGGTAAAATATTTTGTCTCTTCATATGGATTCAGTCATGAGAGTTCCACCTACAATCTATTCTGAAAACATTTAATTGTGAGAAAACTTGCAGAAACAGAGTAAATCAGCAGTGTGGCTAAAACGTTCTTATAGCACTGCAGTTTGTTCTATACTCCAGATTACAGATTGCTTTCTACATTTACTGATTTCTTAGAATAGATCAAAGAAATTTACATTTTTTTGTAGTTTCACTGGATCGCATCAACCATTGCAGATCATGTACACCTGCAAAAGTCAACATCACTTATGCATGTCCTGATGATGGATCTTTTTATAGTTTTTAAAGAGATTACACGATCACTGAGCAGTTTCAGTGAAGCACAGCGGTGGACTTACTGGGACTTGTTGACCAGGTTCTGTGTTGAGTCTGCGGCAAGTTTAGTTATTTCCTGAATTTCTGGTGAAGGACAGTATGTGATGCATTTCAGTGTACTTACGACATAAATAAAAATGTTCTCTTTATATAAATTTCTCACAATTTGGCCTAATTTTATAAATAAAAAACGACTGGCACTTGTAACCTGTAACCCTCCACCAGAGGGCAGTAGACATGTAGGACTGGTTGTCCTCTGGCTGGCCAGAAGAGGTTTGATGTAAAGTTGTGACAAACAGACCATTAAGTGGTTAATCTTCCTTAAAACGTGGATGTTTGTTAAAGAGTCTCGCCTCTGAAGTCTGTTCCTATTAATCAGCCACACAGAGTTCCCAACACTGACTCTGATTGCAACACGTAGATTCTTCACATTCCTTTTTTTGATTCATGTGTGCATTTGTAACCAGGCAACGCGATAAATCAGAGGATTTTGTGCTATATTTGCTTTTGGCTCACCTTCTGTGTAAACAAATCCACCCAGCCCTGGTCTGTCTGTTAGAGCACAGTAGTTTAAATGGGGTTGAAACAACAGAAACGAAGTAGTTTGGCAACATGTCACACTGACATCTTCTTCCTCTTAAAACCTGTTGAAGCCCCACCGTAGCCGGGGTCCACTGAAAACGCCAAGCTGAGGGCTTCAAGGACAGTACGTGCCGACAAGACCAAAGCGTTTGTTTGCTGTCTGCAAACAGATCCTACCTTCTAAATTTCATAGTTTCTCATGTGAATGTTACTTATAAACTTTTACACCAGTGTCAAGTTTTGCATTGCAAATTTGCTACATAGAATTCTCTGATTATTGATAAAGATCACCATCAACCGGTCCATCCAGGGGTCAAACATGGTAGGTTCTAAAAATATTTCTGTCAAGATAGCCGTGTAATGCAGAGCTGGCAATGAAGGTATAAGATAATGGAACAAAGTTATAAAATTTATTTTAACACTATAACTCTGCTTTAGAACTGGTCTGTAAGTAACTTTAATATTCTCAACGTCACAGAGTTTATTCAAATGTTTCTATTATAAATATTAACATATTTTAGTAGAATATATCTAAAAATGCCTTCAGTCCTTGACCCTGGATGCCTCTGAAAACGTGTTTTGTTTACTGCTGCTGCTGGTATTTACACTTGTAACCACATATTTTCCTATAAATAGTCACACCATTCTTCACATGCATAAATGAAGGGTTATGGACCTCTGTGAAGGTGTGGAGCTGTTTTCTGATTCATTAGCTGTTTCACCAAACAGAGGCCATTCAGTAGGGTCAAAGAAACAGCTGGAGGTTTGTTATCTGTTTAATGATTTATATAACTTTATGTGTCATTTCCATTTTTGATCAATTTGTTTTTATTTTTTTATTTTTCAATATCTTTGTCTAATGTGAGAGTTTGTATCTTTTGGCTGTAAGAAAAGCTTTATTTTTTATATAAAAGTAATATTAGAAGGAGTCATTCGTTTGACTTTCTATATAAACTAATTCCATTGCATTTTTTACACATTTTTGTTGCTACAGGGTCCAGCATGAGCAGCTGGCCGCCATCTTCCAGCTTTTGAAAGACAACAAGGAGACATTTGGGGACATATCTGAGGGAGACTTAGAGGATCAGCTCCGACTCTACTCCATCTGACCTTCCTCCATCTCCAGTGTTTTTTTTTATCCAGAACTTTATGCCAGTTATTTAAAATAAATCTGTTTGCAGTATTCAGCAGCTACCGTGTCCTCTATCACAGCAGCTGCTCATTTGGTGTTTTAAAATGTTTGGTCACATCCATGATGTATCCCCACACTTGCCACAGGTAGTGATGCAAAAATGACTGGAAAAGGAATAAAGGAGTGTTGTCTAGTTACATCTGAATTATATTTCCTTTCCTGTGTAATAAACCAAAACATTTTGAAACTGTGTGTGTGTGTGTGTTGTGGTTTTCCGTCACATGTCTTTTATGCCTCGAAATGAGTGCTGTAGCCCTGCCCACTCACTTGTGATTACTAAGCTCCAGCTGCGGATCGCTCCATTATCTCTGAGCTAACCCTGTGGCTGGCGTTTCAGGCATTACCTGTTTAAAGTACCTGGAACACCGACTCGTAACCTGTCAGTTGGTGTCAAACCGTGGTGCTGAGCTTCTCCTTTTCAAATGGCAAAGCTAAAAGTAGGGATTTTTTCTTTGTTGCTGGTGATTTTACTCAGCATATTTTTTGTGGTTCTATACCAGGAGGAATTACCAGTAAACAGGTACGTTTTTGTAATTACTGACAAAGAAGTTATTAAATGGGAGCTTTTAAATGTTTGCTTTACGCTGTAACTCGGTTAGCTGTGATTGAGAAAGGGTGAATGACTTTATTTCTGTTTTTAAATTGAAAATGCAGCTTGGCATACCTCTCAGGACATGGGAGATTCAGAGGAAAGAACATGTTGTTTGAAATTGTTGAATTTTGGCACAACAAAAGAGAGTCGTCTACATCGCCACAGAATACAAAAACAGACGTAACGAGTGGAAGGGACTTTGTGACGAAGCCTAAAAGTTCTCCTGAAGACACCCCTATTCCCATGTTGTCTCTAAAAGCTTTCCAAAGGCTCCCGCAGTGGGACTTTGATGATATATATAACCAGGATTCTCCACCTAAACCCAATGTAAGTGTTTGATGACCAGACAGGACAAGACCTTTAAAACGTTTTTAACTTTATGTTCATTTTTGTGTTTATTATAATCTGCATTTGTTGTCGTTTTTCATTTAGCTGATCAAACCTAGACTTTATATATATGATTTTTAGCTAAAATAAAATAATGTTTGAGTTGTCGTATGTTTCCAGACATGTCCTCAGTCTCTGCGTAAATCCAAGGATGAGGTCTTCCAGAAAGCTTTTCTTCCAAACATACGCCTGTTTATGCACAGATACAACTTCAACATGAAAGAGTGGAACCGGCTTTCACATTTTAACAACCCGTTTGGTTTTATGCAAATGAAATACGACGGTGGGTATTTGAATAAATACTATTTAAAACTCTGTGGGAACAGCAGACAGTCTTTAATTCCTTCTTTAATGCAGCAGTTGCGAAACTGTTGAATCATTTTGGCAAATGTATGAAATGCACTTTTTTGTGCTTTTGATAATTTAAGTTTAGCTTTTTTACCAGAGTTGGTGAAATATTTTGCTACTAAAAATAAATCTAATATTGCAGATAAAATGAAGTGAATACAAACTCTAGCTGTTCTGTTTATAACTTTCCTTTAAGTGTGTAAACATCAAACATGTTTTAACTTGCCTCACAAACATAAGGAGAAACTCACACACCCAGATCTGGCAACCGGCAATCTGTCCATCCAATAATGGCAAAGTACTAAAGCAACCGCTAAATAAACATGCTGATTAGTTGTTTTATTTCTACAGAAGTTTGGTCAGCGGTGAAGCTGATTCCAAAGCCAATACAACCACTTTTGCTTCCTAAACCGGGCGGTGATGGATGTGTGCACTGTGCTGTGGTGGGATCTGGAGGAATCCTCTACGGCTCAAAAATGGGAGCAGAAATTGACGCTCATGATTATGTTTTCCGGTAAGAAGGAGGAAAAGTAAAACTAACCTGTTGGTTGAGTTTGTCATGCGTAGGGGGAATTTTAAACTGATCACTGAAAGCAATTTGGTCAACTCTATCAGTGTAAGAGCACTTGGCATTGGGCGTAGCTAAATAGTTGATGTGAAGATGTTTTCTATGACGTTGCACAGCCTATTAAAGGCTATATTTAATATTGGGTGGGGAAGGTATTTGATGACACACACCTGAAGAATTACACAATATGTTTCTGTTTCTGTCTGTATCAGTTTTAACCAAATTATTATTAATAATGGTAAATTGCCTGTATTTGTAGTGCCTTCTACAACCCCCTAAGGTGCTTCACAACACAGTCATTCACTCATTCACACACTCATTCACAATGTAGCCACAGCAGCCCTGCGGTGCACTAACAGAGGCGAGGCCTGCCATACACAGGCGCCACCGGTCTCTCCAACCACCACCAGCAGGCAAAGTGGGTTAAGTTTCAAGGACACAACAGCAGCACTCTCTGGTCGGGGCCGGGATCGAACCCGCAACCTTTTGATTACTGGACAACCCGCTCTACCTTCTGAGCTGCCGCTGTCCCAATTATAATAACAATAATAATAATAATGATGATAATGATGATGATGATGCCTTTCAAAACTCAAGGTCACAAGAAACATGATAAAAACTTCCAAATGAAACATGATTAAATCAGCTATATAAAAAAACACAGTAATGACAAAATAGACAGTTTGTAGAATAGTATTAATTATTAATCATTATTATTAATTTTTCTGCTCTTTGTCCCTGTAAACAGTCAACGTCGCATGGACGTGCAGATAATGTCTATATTGAGTCTGTTGGTCCAGACCACGTCTGTTGGACGTCCAAACTACTTCTTTGCACAGTGGTGGTTTTTAAATGTAGCTGCTTTCGTTTTCCTCTCAGACATGAATCAAACTGACACAGGATCTATTACTTTGGTGAAGCTTTGGGTTAGTTCTTGAAACCTTTTTGGCAAACGTTAAGAATTATTAATCATTTCTATGAAACTCAACTATATAACTATACAACCTACCAGTGTCTTGATGATCTTGAAGATTTTTTAATTAAGATGATAAATTAGAGGTTGGTCATTTTGGTCCCTCAGATTTTTAAGGTTTTTATTTATTAGTCTGTCAAAGAAAATCATTAAAACTTTTTGGTTTGGGTGATGTCGAGCTTGTTGTTCAGTCTTGTAGTTCTAGTTTAGGGCAAACTTGAAATGTTTAACAACCCTAGTTAGAATTGGGCATTATGAGCTCTTTCATATTCATCCAAGCATCATCTAGCTGCTTTTTAGAACATGGCTTCTTGCTAACTGCAAGCATCCTTTCTGAGAGCAAGTAAAAGCCTGGGATGAAATGAGTGTTTTTTATTTATTTATTTTTTTTTCACCAAACTCTTGTCAAGTTTAATCTTAGGAGCAGTGCGTTTTAGTTTTGGGTGTATGTGCCTTAACGTCACAGAGAGTGGAGTATAGTACTTTGACAGCAGTCATTAGTTCTTCTTGGGTTGCGTTTCTGAGCAGTTAGCCAGTGACAGACTGAATTCCTTATGCGCTCTTTTTTTTTACCCCATTCTTGAAATATGTGATGCCTTTTCAGATTAAAAAAACACCAACAGGTAGGAATGGTCCAATTTAGAAACTCAAACTTTGTAATGGGGAAAGAGAGAAAAATAAATGAGGAAAAAAAGAGCCTTCAAGGAGGGAGACAGGGAATTATTGAGGAGTATACAGAAGCAACTGAAGATCAAGATCAGAGACATCAAGGAGGCATACAGGAAGAAGCTGGAGAACAAACTACAGAGGAACAATATCAGAGATGTCTGGTCAGGGATGAAGAAGATCACAGGCTTCAAGCAGAGGAAGGATTGCACAGATGGGAGACTGGGCACAGCCAATGAACTGAAGAAGTTCTTCAATAGGTTTAGTTCAGAAACAAACCCAGCGTCCTCCTCGCCTGTCCCCAGCCAATCAGACATCCCTCCTCCTCTGATCCAACATTTTCCTGTCACACACCAGCTCTTTTGTCCTCTAACGCAGTCATGGACTCGTCTGGTTCTATAGATCTGTCTTCAACCAAGTCAGGAGATGCTGCTGCCCCATTTACCACCTCCTCCCACCTATCTGTCTCTAGAAGTCAGGTGAAGAGGCAGCTGGAGAGACTGAACAGGAACAAGGCTGCAGGTCCAGATGGTGTCAGCCCTAGGGTACTGAAGGCCTGTGCAGAGCAGCTCTGTGGGATTCTGCAGCACCTCTTCAACCTCAGCCTGGCTTAGGAGAAGGTTCCAGTCCTGTGGAAGACATCCTGCCTTGTTCCAGTTCAAAAGAAAACTCGCCCATCAGTCAATGACGACTACAGACCGGTTGCCCTCACATCCCACATCATGAAGGTCCTGGAGAGACTCCTGTTGGCCTGAATAAGCAAACTGGAACATATCAGGACCCGCTGCAGTTTGCTTATCACCATGGAGTTGGAGTTGAACATGCCATCATCCAGCTGCTTCAACCAATCCACTGTCATCTGGACAAAGCAGGCAGCACTGTGAGGGTCATGTTCTTTGATTTCTCCAGTGCATTTAACACAATTCAGCCTGATGTACTTTGCCAGAAACTCCAGAAGACACAGGTGGGGGCCTCAACTATCACCTGGATTAAAGACTACCTGACAAACAGACCACAGTTTGTGAGGCTGAAGAAATGCACATCAAACCAGGTGATCATTAACATTGGAGCACCACAGGGGACTGTACTCTAGAGGTGGGAAAAATGATCGATTCTAAGATGCATCGCGATTCAGCCGTGCACGATTCCGCATCGATGCAGCAACGTGACATAATGAGATTCTCTCCCTATGTCTATGTCGGGGGTCGGCAACCGCGGCTCTGGAGACGCATGCAGCTCTTCCATCCATCTGATGCGGCTCTCTGTGCTTGTAAAATAATGAATGGATATTTAAATAAAATGCTTTATATTTTACTGCATTAATTTTGCATCTGTATGCCAATTCTAAATGTAAAGATTGTCTGCGTAAACCTGAACAGTTCCAACCCGGTCTTACTGTGAGACCGGGTAGACGCGTCACGCTTGTGCGTAATCATATGCGTGTTCTGAGCTGACGAGGATGTGAGATTCTGGGATTCTCCTCAGACAGGCTCCTGGATGTGTTGCCACATTGGAGACAGGAACAAGTGCTATTCAGCCAAAGTTTCATAATCAGGGAGCATTTTCTAAGTGACAAGACTCGCTTCAGTCGGAGGAATCGTCCTGCATGCGCCCTGGTTCTGCGACGTGCTCCAAGCCCCTCTCCACATCTTCAGCTCACTGTGCGCCGTACGTACGCGCTGACAGCGAGCCGCGCTGAGCTCCGTGTCCAGCTCAGATGGGAATCTTTTCTTGAGCGATTTAGCTACATCTGCGCAAAACGAATAAAATGTCAGTTCGTCTGCATGCGTCGGGGTAATTCTTTCTGTTCTTTCTCCGTCAAAATAAATAGTCAAAAACGGGAACTATCCGGTCAACACAACACAAGCCATGGTTTTAACTGTTTTGTTTTCTTGTGAAAATAGTTAAATTTAACTTGATTAACACCAAAGCCAGGAGCACTGCACCGTTGTCTCCGTCACTGTAAATGAGGGAAAAACAAAATGATCGGATCCTTTTCTGACCTTCCCCACCTACAAAGTTTAATTACAACAATCAAACGTGACAGAGCCTGGATTTGTATTCTGAACAGTCTAAACATGTTTTAAAAAGAAACGTATGACAAAAGTGACACCTGCTCAGTAAAACCACCAACAGGGTGAAAAATATCAACATACTGTAGGCAGAGACGGGCTACAACTTCTGGATCCACTTTATATAAATCGTTTTATTGATTATCTTCTTATGAAAGATAACTTTGACGTACACGAGCGACCGACCGGTACCGGCTGCTGTCTGAGGGTAGGCCCCGCCCACAACGCCGCGGCTGCTGCGGTGTTTTCTTTACTGTGGGAAATGGGTAATAATGGCTCTTTGATGGGAACAGGTTGCCGACCCCTGGTCTATGTCTATGCGAGGACAACAAAATTTTGAGGTATTACTTCTGGGGCAGAGTTGCAATGACATGCGCACTGCGTTGTCCTAGAAGCAATTGGACAGGGATACAGGGCCAACATTACCAGTAATCAAAGATGTACCCGTTACATTTAAATCAGATGTCTGGGCTAATTTCTGTTTTGGGATCCTGGATGTGAAAGAATCACTTAACACAGTATTTGTTTACTATTTTTAAGTTCAGTAATATTCTATCTTAAAGCTGCTCTACCGAAAACATTATTTCTTGAATTATTTAAGTAATTATAGGCAGCACACTTTAAACATTATTGCTCACTATAGTGAATAGATGAATGTTCTGTTTTTCAGGGATTTCAAAAAGAAATTGAAAACTATTCTACTGCTTTTATTAAGTAATGAAAATTTTTGTTTGAAGAATCGTGATGCATTTCAGACTCAAATCGAATCGTTAGGCAGATAATCGGAATCGGATCGAATCGTGAGGCAGGTAGAGATGCACACCACTACTGTACTCTCACCATTCCTTTTCACCCTGTACACCTCAGACTTCCAGTACAAATCAGAGACCTGTCATCTACAGAAATACTCAGATGACTCTGCAGTTGTCGGGTGTATCAGAGATGGACAGGAAGCTGAGTACAGAGAGCTGGTGGAGCGCTTTGTGGCATGGTGTGGAAACAATCATCTGATCTTGAATGTGAACAAAACAAAGGAGATGATTTTAGACTTCAGAAGAAACAGGGTGGAGTCAAACACTGTTTCCATCATGGGAGAAGAAGTGGAGGTGGTTGAGGAATACAAATACCTTGGAGTTCACCTGGACAACAGACTGGACTGGAGAAAGAACAGCGAAGTCGTTTACAAGAAGGGACACAGCCGACTGCACTTCTTGAGGATGCTTAGGTCCTTCAATGTCTGTAGCAAGATGCTGCACATCTTCTACCAGTCTGTTGTTGAGAGTGTAATCTCTTCAGCCGTCGTCTGTTGGGGTAGCAGCATCAGAAGCAGGCACCTGAAAAGGCTAAACAGCCTAATAAAAAAGGCTGGTTCTGTTCTGGGGCAGACTGTGGAACCACTGGAGGAGATAATGCAAAGAAGGATTCTCCAGAGAATCAAAAAAATTCTGGACAACCCTGAGCATTCTCTTCACAAGACTGTCCGACAACGGAAGAGTGTCTTCAGTCAGAGGCTTCTTCAGTTTCGATGCAACACTGACCGCTACTGGAGATCCTTCCTGCCAACAGCCATTGTAATATACCATAACTCTTTGATGAATTTATTATTATTATTATTATGAGCTACTAAAGCAATCAATTTCCCTCTGGGATTAATAAAGTATTTTGAATTGAATTGAATTAGTTACTATTAGTCTCACACTATCATTGTAATTGTTTGGTGCAGTTGTAGCCAAAAGAAACTCCTGTGTTGTTTATTGTTGCACCCTCATTGACATATGGGTAATATACTGACAGTAATCAAACACCCAGCATCATCGGCGTGTTTAGATTCACTCGGTGTGAAATAATTTGCAGATATTTATAAACAGACTTTCATGTGAGGGCACTTGTTACATTTGTGAAAACGTTGTAAAAACAAAGTCATTATATTAGAGACAGATGTTTCAGAGATTACGTCTGGTTTGCTCATTCCATTAGCAGCATCACTCTTGTGTTGAGGTGTGGACACCAGAGTAGGAGAATGCAGTTTAGCTTGTGTGTGTGGTTTAGTGGTGGAACAATGAAGAAAGCTGAGCACGCTCAAGCAAGCTTCTTTATATGAACCAGAATTGCACAAAGACTTGCAATCCAGCTCAGAGAAACGCAAGATCATATGACATTGATTTTATTATTCCAACATTAGATCTCAGCACCAGTACTATTTGTGGTTGAACAAATCTGTTTATGATCTAAATACACAAACAAATCCTCAATACTCAATAGGAATACACCAACACCAAATATTTTTCTAACTAAGTACAAGTACTTACATTTGAGTATGGAGTACAAACACGAGTAATAAATATCATTACGCTCCATTAAATTAAGTAGATTATGGTGCAAAAGTTCTTTTGTATCAGTAATGCATGCTTCACTTTTGAGTTGCTCAACTGTGTTTTTCTGGCTAAAAGTGCCAGAAAACCTCCGTTAGCTTTGGGTTAGCACTGGATTTGCTCAGGTAGTTCGTAGCTACCCTCATTGGCTCCAAGCTCCGTGATAGCTTAAGGTTAGCACATTGCTACATTGGTTCAGAGTTAATGGGTGTCAATTCTTTGCTCCCACCCTCACAGCCCTACTCTCAGTTTCACCTCTTTTCCCATTTGTGGATTGTCTGGGCATGACGAGACATGTGGTACAGCCAAGATGGCGGCGATCAGAACCGTCCATTTAGCTTTAAAAAAACACCGAAAGCTGGGACAGGGTTTGCCTATCTTTTTAATAAAGTCTTGATTAGATCTAGTATTTCTTCAGCTTTCTCTCTGCCTATTCCAACTCCAACCCAGCCTGTCATTCCACATAGTTTTGCTCCTCTTTCTCTACCTGAGCTAACCAAACTCTCTCTGTGTGCCCCTTCGACATACCCCCATCACAGTTTAAAAGGGCTTTTGGGTCCATTGATTCCAGCATGTGTGATTTCTCCCTAAAATGTCATTAAAAAAATAAATATAAAAATGAAAAATGCCTATAAACAGAACCACTTTAAGCTTTTTAGTTTTCTAAAGCTATTTTTCTGCAAACTTACGTTTAAAACTTTGCTGCTCTCCTGTTTCTCTTTCCTGTTTTAAAATCCAATGGCTGGCGCGAAAAGCATTCTGGGATAGCCTTTGCTGGTGAGAGTACACGAGACCCATCCTCAAAGTTTGAGTGGAACAAGGATGCATTTGAGGATGCAAGGATGAGTATCCTTCAAATTCTGACAACTGTCGTCTCTTTGCTGTTATGTCATTGGCCCCAAAATGTGTCCTCACAAGCATGGATTCAGACACAGCATATCACCTGCTACTGGATAGGCTGAGAGACTGGGTAGGCTTATCAGGAACTGTACTGGAGTGGTTTTCCTCTCAACCTGTGTGAGTGCTCTTTCTCTGTGGCCATCTCCAAGTTTCGGCCCTCCCCTGCCACCCATGGTGTCCCACAAGTTTCTGTGCTAGAGCCTCCACTGTTTCCCCTTTATCTGCTTCCTCTCCACCACATCCTGGGCTTTTTAAAGGGATACTTTGCAACTTTTTCATATTTTTTAATAATTTTATTGAATCAATGTGTGCAAAAATTACCCTTTACAAGGTTACTGAAAAGCCACCACGCTCCTATTGCACCCTGTGGCCAGAATATTCCACTTGCAACTTTAGCCTCTCTTTTGGGACTTAGAAAATTTTGAGCTGACATACCTGGAGCTGCAGTCTGGCTCCAGCATGTTTCCTGCATGTGTACATGAACAAAGCGTATTTGTTTAATTTAATGATGAATCACTCCTGTAGACATTAATGAAGGCTGGGAGACAGTTTAAGGTCTTAAAACGATGAACGCACAGACACTAGTCAAAACTGCCTAGTTTCCCTTTAAAGCAATATCTTACCATCTTTACGTATATGACATCCAACTGCACATCTCTTTTAAGCTCCATTAGATGTCCATTAGGGGTTTTCCAACAGCACTGCTCACCGTGACTTGGATGGGTGCAGTTCGGTTTGACTGTATTTTCCCCCAACTATTGAGTACCTGCTTCATTGTGGTGCAGAGCATGCTCTGCCACTCTGGAAATGCAACATCAACAACTGTTGATCATTCATTGGCTGGAAGGTGGAGTCACTGGTTGTTCCAAAGCTTTTGGCCTACTTCCTTGTTGCCTGCAGCCCCTTCCTGGTTCCAAGTCTAACAAAAAGCCAGAGACTGAGGAGAATGTTCAAGATCACCACCGTTGTTGTGCTGTGTTGTGTTTTTGTTTGGCATACATACCACCACGCAATGTTTACTGATCACCTTGGACTTTTTTTGTCTGCATGCAGATCACAAAACTAGAGAGTAGAGACCCATATGAAGACACATAAGAATGGAAAGTGAGATTTGCATTGCATGTCACCATTACCTTTGACAGTCCCAAGTTTTAATGTCCATCTGATAGAAAATCAATACATTACAATAAAACCTTCACCTGAACTGATATAAAATTAGATGTTAGTTTGTCTGAAAATTGTCCCCAGATTTTACAAACTGATTTCACTCTGACTGTAGACTACTGTAAATACATACTCACTTTAAATAAAATCTAAAGTGGTTCTAAATTGGTCACATAAATGATTTTAATGAAAATGTAATTATAGATCTGATTTTTTATGTGACAGGATGAACGCAGCAGTGATCAAGGGTTATGAGGAAGATGTAGGAAACAAGACCTCAGTATATGTTCATACATCCTTCTCAATCACACAATCACCTATTATCTTCAGCCCATATGGATACAGGTCTGCTCCACATGATGAGGTACTTTAAAACTGTGAATTTGTTTAAAGTTCTCTCCATGCAATGTAAAAAAAGCCTTTACCTTTTTGTTCTTTGACAGGGAATAAAGTATGTCCTGATTCCTGAGGGTTTGAGGGACTTCCATTGGCTCAAGGCTCTTATTAAAGGAGAAAAAATCTCTGATAGTGATTTTCAAAACGAAAAGTAAATATCAGTTCAGAATATTTTGATTATGCATTTAAAGAAATGAGTAGTGACTAAGTATGTAGCAGGCCAGACAATTTATATAGAGAGATGTGAATAGACCATCCCTTCATAGCCATTGATCCATGTGTGTACATCTTGACCTTTCAGTCCCAGAGCTTACTACTCAGGACAATACAACATGAGTCGCTTCTATGTCCTGCACCAGGATTTCATGAGATATGTACGGAACAGGTGAGTCTTTAAAATATAAATGTGTATAAATATATACAAATCATCTTGTAGTGAGGGGCGATAGCACAGTAGTAGTTTTAGAAATATCTGTGTATGAATTTTATGTCCGTCCATTTCCTCTGCATAGCTGGGTCTTGGTTGCGGGGGCAGCAGCACCAACAGAGGCATCCTTTGCATCTCTAGGAAAAAGGCTAGGACAAAGGTCACTACTTAGGAGACCGTGATGTACACAATTTGGACAGGGGAGAGGGAGGGTTTTACAGAGGAGTGAAATCACCGAATTGAGGTTATGACCAGAGACTTGTGACCTTGATGGCCTCATTAGTTGATGGTTTCTGATTACAGTCTCCTACTTCCAACCCAAGTTTTAGTGCTGAAAAAGCCTCTTGGATTAAAGAAGAAACAAAATATAACAAAAGAAGTTCAGAATCAGAAGGGTTTAATTGCCATATGTGTGAGAAATCACAACATTAGGAAATTGCTACTTGGTACTTGGTGCAAAAAGAAAGATTAATATAGAGATAAGTAAATATAGGAAGAATATAGTCATGGTAAAATAATAATATAAATTGGAAATAATTAGAGAAATGGCTACTATATACAAGACAGTGTATGGGTACTAATCAGAGAAGAACAGTTCAGGTACAAACGCAACACAGGGTCATGTGACTGAAACCAAGTGACTGGAGTTGGCAGACCTTGGATTGTTTTTCACGAGTTCAGCAGCAGAGAGGAAGAAACATTCTTGTGGTGAGAGTTTCTGGTCCAAAAGGATCTGAGCCTCCAGCCCGATGGGAGCGAGTCAAAACGAGTGTGTCCAGGGTGACACGGGTCAGCGGTTATCTGAAGTGCATTTACCTTATTTTAATCTCTCAGGAAACACTAACACCTCGCCAAACCATCTTACGAGTTTGACACGTTCAAAAATCTGAACAAAGTTTTCTTTTCTAAACTTACTCTGCAATCTTGCTGAAATTAGGTTATAATCCCGCAAATTAACTGACAGCAGATCATTTGTTATTGAGAGTTTTTTTTCTGTTCAACCTAAAATCAATTAAGTAAAAAATCTATTGAATGTTTCCAAAGGTGCGAAACACAGAAAAAACATTTTTAATGATTGTTTCTGATTATAATCAGTCACTCTGAGTTTTTCATGCAGGTTGAACATGAAAATAGTCTCTTACACCTATCTCCTGCATCAGCTTCTGATGGAAAATAGAAGGTGAAACTCAAGGATTAGAAAATCCCAACAGATCTACGTCACACTGTCACTTAACATTCATGGACTCACCCATCTTAACTTGCGACGGGGAAGGAAGTTGTTGGTTTAGCTTCCAGGAAACAGGAAATGTTGGTTTAGCTTCCAGGGAACAGGAAATGTCTCAACTAGCAGAAGATAACTGTTAGCATTAGCTATTCCAACTCCTTCAGTTTTGTGTTATTTGTGGGGATAAATAATCATTGTTGAATAGTAAGCGGAGTCAGTCGAAGAGTTTCACTGCTGTTTAACAATCTGAGGTGAGATGTCCAAATATCTGGAAATAAGTGTCCAAAACCTGCCGTCTGATGCTACTTTCTCCTCCTGCTGACTTGTGTCTGAGTATCATGCTGAAGCACGTGAGGCCTCAAAAGAGTGGGCGCTTGTGGGAGACCTAGAAATAGGTCTGTGTTTGAGTGTCAAAGGACTACAACTGGAAAATACAAATATGCAGTGCGTTTTATTAGTAAAAATGATCGAGCTATGAGAGCTGAGTCTCTGGCTCTGAAACTCCTCAATTACAATGCAAAAAACTTCTGGAAAGAAGTGAGACACTACAGGAAGGAAAACACCCACACCCTGTGTGGTTGATGGGCTCCCAGGAACTGAAATTATCTTAAAGTAGTGGAGACAACATTATTATGAATTGTTTAATTGTGTACAAGTGAACCTTACATAATGGGTAAAAGTGAAAGTATAGATGAAACCATGTCACATGAGGTCCATCAAGCCATTACTAAACTGTCTAATAATAACGCCACTGGGTTGGATGGCGTACTTGCCGAACAGCTAAAGTATGCAAGCAGTAGATTAGCACCATTCCTTGCTATATACCCTTCTGCTTTTCTTGTACATGGATGTTGGCCTGATTCAATCCTAGCTGCTCTGTTGGTCCCAGTGATGAAATACAAGGGTGGGAGATGGTAACCTGGATAACTATAGGCCCATTGCTCCTGCTAACATATTCTCTAAAGCCTTGGAAAGAATTCTGCTGGAAATAATTAACAACACCTTAACCCTCTGGAGGCAGGATTGCAGATTTGCAACGTTAAAACCTACCTACCTGGTTACTCCACATACGTATTTCATGAACATTTTTTAACTCAGAAGTACCCCTGAAGGAATTAGTTGTTTGTCCTTTTATCAAAACTTAATTTGAGCCTGAGATGGTTAAAAATCACAGATAATCAGTTTGGCTTAAAGTCTGAGCTTGGTACAGACATGTGTATGTGCTCTAAAGGAGATGGTGACCAAATACAAAACTCCTCAGTCTCTGTGTGCATCATAGATGCATTCATGCATTTGATAGAGTTAACCATATAACTATTAATGAAGCTGCTGCAAAGAGGTGTCCCAAGATACTTACGCATCTTGGTTTATTGATACGGTCAGCAAATGTTCCAGAGATAAAATGCCGTAACAGTATCTCAGAGTTGTCTTGGAGTCAGACAAGGAGGCATTCTATCTCCTCTTCTTTTTAACCTGTACATGGATGACTCATCAGTGAGATTAAAAGCCTGCAGGACTGGTTGTGCAGCTGGTGGTGTTCTCATAAATCATCTGATGTATGCAGATGACTTAGTGGTTCTAAGTTCAAGCACTGCTGGCCTGCAGCAGTTACTAGATATATGCTCTGCCTGTGGAGTAGAACACAACAATGTGTATACAGCAGCTAAAAGTGCCGTTTTGATTTGCCGGGCCAAGGAGGACAAGCAGATGAAGTTTCCAGAGTTTTATCTGTCAAACACTGTAGTGCAGGAGTGGGGAACCCTGGTCCTCGAGGGCCGGTATCCTGCATGTCTGCGCTCCAACACTTCTGATATGGTTGATTCACCTGTTCTGCAGCTCATCAGGCTCTGCAGAAGCCTGTTAATCACCTGCTGATTGAAATCAGGTGTGATGATGCAGGGTTGAAACTAAAATAAGCTGGATAGCGGCCCTTGATGGACCAGGGTTCCCCACCTCTGCTGTAGTGTCACCAAGAAAGTATCATATCACATAATATATCATAGCATTTCATATCATCAGAGAGGACATGACAGAGATGTTGACATATATAGGCAGTGCTGTATGTTATACGCTCAGGGAAATACACTCACTTATAAGTTTGGGTCTTGTTCTGATGAAGTAAAGGAAGCCTGGATGGACGAGTAGAAGTGAGACTTTTGTAAATGCGAGGGTAAGCACCCTACAAGCCGTTTAAAGATATTTTGTTTAAAAATTAATTTATAGGCTGAAAATTTCTAAATATGTGATTGTTTTAAATCTAACCAGTACCCGTGTACAATATGTTACCAGTCACATGCAGAAACACTGGTATAACAGTCTTTCTTTTTTAGATTAGGGAGTTACTATAAATTATACTTCATTTTCACAGCACTGTTATGATTTGTCTCTTGTTTTTGTTCTCTTATGCTTTAGTGTGTCATTGGGCTCATTTCATTTGATCTAATCTGTACAATGTCTTTCTACTTCTGTGAACTGGACTAAGAGTCAAGGCCACTTGACTTGACTTGACTTGTACTTCCTGATTCAGTCAAGAGACAGAATTCTGTGTCTTTGTGTCATTTATTTGACGGCAAAAGCGTTCAAAGACACCTCAGTGAGCATGTCAGCAAAGTGAGCCCGAGCAGAAGTGTACATACTGTCCATGTTTACACTCTTACTGTACCCAGTTCAAAAAGTCTTGTGGTAAAGTGGCAGCTTAGAGTTTAAATCCCACACAAGATTAAAATATTCCTGGGAGACTTTAATGAAGATGTTTCCGTGTTTCTTATCAGTTCAACTCCTTTTTCTTTCCCATAGGTTTTTAAAATCAGGTTATCTGAATGACGACATCTGGTCGATTGTGCGACCAACCAATGGGGCATTCACCCTCTTCTTGGCTCTGCACACTTGTGACACAGTAAGTATGGGCTCTGTGGTCGCACCTGAAGCGGTTACTCACTCCCGTTAACCTCATCTGACCTCAGAGACTATAGAGGAGCTTGAGAGGGAGACATTTTTTGTTGATTGCATGCCACATTAGTTGGGTATTTTTGTGTTATTCTGGCTGTCAAAGATAAAAATCGTTATTGGTCATTTGTTATCTCATGTGATTAACCTTCCGAGGCCTAAAATGAGTGAGAATTGAATTGATAGTTAGAAGATTTTAGATAAATTGGTCCATAAAACAAATACACATCTACAATGTGTAGCATGCTGCTTACTGACGTGTTTTTTTCTTCCTCTAATTCAACAAAAGTAACTATTTCTGAAAATGGTGATTCTAGAAATGGTGGATTTTTGTGGACAGCATTCCCCTGAGGGAAACTCACTCTTTTGCAGCTTACTGATAATCCCATTAGCTTTTCATGCTGTGGCAAGTCAAAATGTCAAACAAGGACACTGTTTAAGACACTTTAAGGCACTGAAACTGAATTTATAAGCGTTGTCCACAGATTAGTAGAACTACGTTAGTTATTGCATACCAAACTGTCACACATTCATTAGTTGTAACCCTCATTTGAGGAAACTGCTCAGAAAACGTATGCATGCTTGGGTGGAACATGCTTTCTCCACACAGTAATGGTGCAGCCAGGATTTGAGCCTGGAACCTTCTCACTGCAAGGCAACAGTACCACCAACTGCACCCTCATGAAGCCCTTCAGTTGCAACTTATTCAAATGTTTATTCTTTAATTGTCTGCACAAAAACTTTTTTTTTTTTCAAAAACTGAAAACTGGTTTAGAAGAAATTGTGAAATCTGGCACATAATAGACATAACTGCATGAACAAGTATCTTTAGTAATATTTGATGAAAAAGTTGTTTATAACATAATTCTGATCATGGCCATAATTTTTTTTGGGGGGGGGGGGGGGGGGGGGGGGGACATGTCCCCCCCATTTTTTCCAAAGTCAAGTTTTGACCCCTGCACTTTTTACCATCCAAAAACAATATTACGCTATATTAAATTGACACTGGTTGAGCTCTAGGACCAAGCGGAAAACAACCGTTTGTGTTGAAGCCTTTTTCCCAGTTGTGCATACTGTAAAGATACCCCCCCCCCCCCTCCCCCCATGTCCCCCCACTTCTAAAGTGAAAATTACGTCCATGATTCTGATCTTAACATCTGGATCATCTTCTGATCTTTGACTTTTTTTTATCATTCTCAGGTGAGTGCCTACGGATTCATGACAGACAACTACGCTCAATTCTCCAACTACTATGCTGAAAAGCAAAGTAAAAGTGAAGTCATTTTCTATGCCAACCATGATCTCATTCAGGAGAAGAACTTGTGGAAGAGTTTCCATGATAAAAAGATAATAAAGCTGTATCAAAGAACAGAAGGATGATGGACTAAGAAGAATAGCTAACACAGAGAGAATAGTCAACATGTTTACGTCTCTTTTTCAAAAACCAGAATTGTCATCTGCAAAATGAACCTGTTAGGAATATCTCCTTTTAACAAATTTTGAAATGCACTATTTTAATTCATATATTTTTGCTGTGAATCAAAATGTGAATGGGGGGATTTCTGGATGTCGTAAAGTGCTTTGGAGTCCTTGTGATTGATGAAGCGCTTCAGAAGGAACATTTACCATTTATCAAAGATAATCGTCATTTAGTGAAATATTTACTGTTGCAAATCAGTTATGTACATCCACTGCAACTTCAGTTAAGTTTTCTGTCAGGATTTCTTCATCAGCACAGGGATTCTTTAAAATATTTTCCATATTTCTTTAAATCCACAACTTTTAGGACATTCGAAGCAACATTAACTTGTTTAATTAACTACAGCTAGTTTGGGAAACAAGCATGGAGACAAGGTCAGTACGAGAAACCAGTTTTTACACAAATGATGTGATTCGCTCTTTATTTTTTTTAGGTTTTATGAAGGTTTTCTGTGAAGAAAATGCGTTTTAAAAAATGCAGGTCATTTAAAAAATATTCATACATTTAAAAAATGTTTTTATTAGTTCTGTGTGTACAGAAAATCTACGGTTAAATGCACGGAGGATTGTTGTTGAGCAACATTTTTATAATAATTTCAAGAGTTTGTAACATGAAGAAGATGTTTGTTAAAAATGTATTCTTGGGACAGGGAGGGGAAAAAATAACGTGTTTTAAGCTTCCACTGAAAATGTGTGAATATTAATGTATTTAAATTAAAATATATTAAAAAACATATGAAATGTGTTTTAAAATGTTAACCCTGTAGCTGGTATAGTCATTTATACCTAAATGAACCAGTTTGTGTATTGGAAAGTGAGTGGTTCTATCGCAGGCCCTAGCAGACCACATTCTTGAGCAAGGTTATAAACCCTGAAAGTTGTCCCTGGGCTCTGTGAAAACAGCGGCTACTCCACAGGGATGGGTCAAACGCAGAGAAAGAATTTCCCCGGGGGATCAATAAAATACCAGTTATTAGTCATTTGTTTTGAACATTTTCTGGCAGCACTGGTTGCAACACTTCATCAGCAGAGCATTGAAGGACTGATCAAAAATTACTTATTAGCTACAAACGAACCCTTCATCAGGTTTTATCAGAACTAACAATAGTTTTCTTTCCCCCCTCTAAACATATTTTTAAATCTAAGTTTATATGCTGTTGCCACCTGGATTTAACAAAGCAAATAGGTAGTAGTGATGGCAATTCCGGCTCTTTTTAGAGAGCCGGTTCTTTTGGCTTAGCTCACCAAAAAGAGCCGGCTCTTTCGGCTCCCAAGCAGCTCCTCGGATTTTCTGTTGTGTTAAGAGTTCATTTATAACCAAAATAATGCAAAACTATATGTAAAATGCTTTACTAATGTAAAAAAATGCAATATCAAATATTTATCATTTCTATGGATTTAATAACTGAACACTTTCAGAAATCTCCACTTTCCGACTGCTGGCTCTCATTTTCTCACAGTCTTTGTCGCACTCTCCTCTCTCTCGCTCGCCTTTTACTACCTCCTCATTCCATCCCGTCTCCCTCCACCCGCATGTGCTCTGCTGTGTGAGTCTGATCCTCCCTCTTCCCCGCCCCTACTGCTCTGTGTGTGGTCAGTCTGGACACGCAGTTACACATGTTGACCAATCGCCTGTAGCTTTCACCAAAGCAAGAGGGGAGGGGGGAGGGGAGGGCACGGCTCCCAATGACGAGCCGGCTTCCGTCGTTCACTTCAAAGAGCCGGCTCTTAGAGCCGGTTCGTTCGCGACCGACACATCGCTAATAGGTAGGAGCCTCCTATTGGATAATTATTTAACCCCAGCTGATGCGATGAGTTGCTTCTCATTTAGTGGTCATAGAAAATTGATAGTATGTTTGAGAATGGTCAGATCATTGGCATGCATCAAGCAGAGGAAGCTCAATGGGGATGCACCAGCTCAGTGGCCTAGTGGTAGAGTTTCCACCCAGCGACTGGGAGATTGGAGTTCAAATCCTGGTTGGGTCATACCAAAGACTTTAAAATGGGGGCCCAATGCCTCACTGCTTGTCACTCAGCTTTAAAGGGTTAGATTGAGGGGGTTAAACCACCAAATAGTTCCCGAACGCAGCATCCCCACAGGGATAGGTCAAATGAGCAGGAAATTTTTCACACACCACACCAGTGTGTGTGACAACTATGGGACTTTAATTTTAATCTTGATCCTCTAAGGTTTAAAACAGGAGGAGGGATCGATGCAAAACTATCCTTTCAAGGAAAAACCAATAAGTTAGGGAACCAGTTGGTTGTGTTGCATTTGGATTTAAAACATAGTTAAAAGGATTTGAAAAGATCAGGTTTGACATGTTAACATGACAACTGTAAATGGATCGTTTGCTTAAACAGTAATTGTACTTAATGGGTGGGTATGGTGGACTAGATCAAACAAAACTCATGTAAGCAGTTGTACTTAAAGATTGCAGAACAATAGTTCATTTCTGTGTGACATTCTTCACATATTTTTAACAATGTATGTCAGTGACTGAGGACGTCTGATCAGAGGTTGATTCATTAGACCACAAAACGACAAAACAAAATTTTCTTTATGAATTGCATCAACTGTTGAGGAATGAAGTCTTTCGTTGCATTTTTATCCTTGACATGAATAAGAACAGGACTGTGATGGAATGAAAATTAAACCAGAAACTAACCAACACATTCTCACTCCCAAAGCATCGAAAAATGACGCTGGGTGACCAAGCTTTTGTTTCTCATGCATTAGTAGTGCCAACGCATCTGAAACCGACGCTTGACAGCCTCGTCGATTTCCAATGCCCGCGGTAAAACACACATTTCATTGATATTTAACCTCTAACCTCTTGCTATTTAACCTTCCCCTCACCCCATTCTAACATTAACCCTGTTGCTCATTCTAAACTTCTCATTAACCATCTTTGGTGTGTTCTTGCTGTGTTTGGTTTCTAACTGCATTTTTGGTTCTTTTTTTCTCGTTAACCATTTTGGAGAGGGACGTAAGGAACAAACTTTTGAATGTGCAAAAAGGTTACGGTTAGGATGGGGGTGAGGGGAAGGTTAAATAGCAAGAGGGTAAAGGTCAGAATTCAGTGACATTTGTGTATTACCTCAGACGTCGGAATCCGACGCTGTTTCCAACGCATTGGGACTCACAACAAAAGCTTTGTCACCCAGCGTCAGTTTTCGATGCTTTAGGAGTGAGAATACGTTGTTCCAACACAAGCGCTCCTCACTCTAAATCCATTGTTCCAGTAAAAAAAAAAAAAATCTTTCCAGCTGTGGTTTCATGTAGTTCTTTTAAGCAGTACGTTTTAATAATTATTTCTCTGGAATGTTTATTTTGAATTTACTACTTAAAACTTTAAAACAGCATGATTGCATGCATGTGAGTGGCTGGACCTCACACCTATCAGCTGAAAGCCTTGGTTTAAAAAAACACGTCATGGTTTCAACTGTAAATGGGATACTTACTTTTCAACAATGAAAAACATGCAGTGATCAGGCTTTACAGTTGCAAGAAAAAGTATGTGAACCTTTTGGAGTCAGTATGTGGATTTCTGCACAGATGGGTCAGAAAATGTGATTTGATCTGATCAGACAATCATAGTCTGCTTTAACTAATGCAACTCCTGGATTTCGTACACTAGGCTTGGCTGATGAGCATAAGAAAGCAACCATCTGTTCAATTTTGAGCCTGATTCTTGCTTCTGCGTCTGCGTCAGTGAGGAGACACGCAATGCCATTATCCGTTCTTGCGGGCCTGCTGGAGAGCCCCGCAAGAACGTACAGAGTGGAGCTCTCTTTTCTAAACATCCGTCCATCGAGACGGAGAACGCAAGCTTGTGATTGGTCAGGGCACTGCTGTCGTCTACACCGCCACCATTGTGCCCTCAAAAACATAAAGAGAGCGTTGAATAACTAGCGGCAGACACGGAGAAGCTTGAAAAACACCTTGCAAAAAAACTCTAAAAATATGAATGTTTAATTCCCCAGTGACTGGAGGAGTGAAAAGATATGCAGCAGGCATTTCATTTGTGGACGGAAATGACAGGAAACGTGGGTTTCGAGGTGGTGAGCGCATGAAGAGGTGGAGAGACAAATTTGTCCGTGTTAAAAAGTCTCTTATATACAAAAAAACACAATAGAAACACACTATCTTGGACCGATACATGGCAGGATACCACAGAACAGCCCTCTGTTGTGCTGACGGGGAATTGCTTTCCAACACTCCCCAGGAGACGTATGAGAGCAAAACGTCGCCGTCAGCTCGAGCTGACGGAGAAGCATGAATCAAGCTTTAGGCTTAAATTCTGTGAGTGCAATGAACATGGTCTAAATTTTGTTGGTATTAAGAACAAGAAAGTTGCTGGACAGCCAGTTACTGATCTGTGTCAGACAGAGCACAAGAATGGTCAAATGGTGGGGCTTGAAGGACATGTACAGGTGATTTTAATCAGTGTAGAAGTGATATGAGACGTCCAAGAAAGACTGAATGACGGTAGCCAAAGGAAGGATATAGGAAGTTCCCAGAACCGAGTCTTGTGGGGCTCCTCATGTAAGTGGGGTAGCGTCTAAGAAATTGTTTCTGTCTTCATAGAGACAATTCTGTTTGAATGATAAGAGGAGAGCCAGTCTAATGCAGGACCAGAGATGCCAGCCAGAACATTTAGCCTGTTCAATAAGCTAAGTGTTGTGGTCTGCTATGAACAGTAGAAAGCTGCACTGAGGTCAAGCCAACATCAGAAGCAGACAGAACTTTTTTACCTTCAGTTTTTTATCATTCGTGTTATTATTTTTAACTAAATTAAAAAAAAGTTTTTAAAAACATATTTGCAAACGTGTTAGTTGGCTCAGAGATTACATTGGTTTCCTGGAACCTCAGTGTCAGTCATGCATGTCAAGGTATGTGGAGACAGCCTTTCACTGTATGGGAGTCATTGATAAAATGTTAAAGCTGAATATTTGTTATTGGTAGAGCCTGGCCTTAAAAACAAGAATAAGAAAAGATTCATGACTAATCGGTACAACGCCTGCATCCAGGGGCGGTCCTAGACCATTTGGCGCCCTAGGAAAGCTAAGCAGAAAAGCAGAAGTGATAGCGATGGGAGACGTCTGTCAGGCAGTTAATCTAGGAAGGACGACACAAGCCTCAGGGGGAAATGAAGGTGTGGGGGCATTTCAGAAAATAAAAAGAACTGGCTTACTGTTCAGCTGCAGGTAGGTAAGGTGAGCGTGAATGCTCTGGGTCATCCAGCACAAATCTGAGCTGCAACGACAGAATTGAGAGAAAGCTATAACCGTCCAGCGTGAATCTGTGCCACACCAACCAGGGAACTAAAGAGTGGAGTGACTGTGTGAGCTCCAGGCGCTCGACGTGACCTATTGAGCCTATGCGCTTGTTAAAGTGTAGCTGGATGAGGTGTGCGTGGAACCCCTGAGTCGTCCAGCATGAAACTGGGAGCCGGACAGGAACAGATGCAAGCTGTGACCGCTTGGCGAGAATCATGAGCCACGGCGAAGCCACTTAGCAAAGTGAGCATGGGAGCTCCAGACCAGGAAGGAGGAGGGGTTCAGGGGTGATTAGGCTGGGAGTCGAAGGCCAGAACCATGACACCTTGAGATCCTTCTTTTTTTTTTTTGTTCATCTGTGTGTTAGATGATCTGAAGTAGTTCTATCTAAATCTCTAGGTTTTTGGTTTGCTTAAATCGCAGAGACAATAGCTGGAGGCAGGATGAAGTAGCTTGGATGTAAACAATAACTTTCAATGGGTGTTTAGATATAACTATTAACTAATTTGGATTATGAACTGAACTCAGTTGGAATGTTTTACTTTGTGAAGTGCCTTCAGACAACTCTTGTCGTGATTTGGCACTATTAAGAGAAACTGAATTGATCATATAAATGGAATATTGCACCATACAAAATTTTCCTGTTTCATTTGGATGCAGGAGTGAGTTTTTTTTTTAGCATTTCTATTACTCATAATCTAGTGACATCATATCTATAAATAAAAATGACACTAGAACAGGCATAAATCTGATGGAGGACTTAAATTTAGTAACTTGGGTCGGACCCAAATGTGTAAGCAATAAAGCTGGCTGATAAAGACACAGTTAGTAACACCTGAGTGCCCATGACGTATTCTGAAACTGATGCAATCTACTAAATGATCAGGAACACTAACTGGTTCCACTTGGATGACGAGGATGATCTAGAAAGATGGAAGATCGTGATGAGGAATTAATGAACTGGCATCCGAGCTGTGAACAGGTGAGTGGATCTTCTTTACATGGGAAGTCCAGCAGCCTTCAGCAGCAAATTTGTAGGTCTATGGGTCTGCAGTCTGATGTCTTCCTCATTCTTCACTGGCCGTGACGTGCTTGGATGCAAACATCCACCCCTTTAGCTCCCCGATCAGCTGATAACAGCTTCAACACAGCTTGCTGCTGAGTTATGCACGCGTTTTCATGGATGATGGTGGACATGACAAAACACTGTTGTGCTGGTGAAGGTTCTCAGTCATCCAGGTCACGGTAACCCAAAAGGTTCAAATGAAGGCAACTGGACTTCTTTGGTTTCTTGAAGACGATTCACTTCTCGTCCGAGGAACTTTGTCAATCCTGACGGGAATATGGGAGTGTCAAGCTCATAAGCTGTAGCTGTCTACTGTTACTTAGCAAGCAGAAGCTACTCTGATTCCCCTTCTCTCTACCCCCTGATGAGTTGTTAGCCTCTATTGAGAGAGAGTCGTATTGATTAGATGCAGGCAGGTGTGACCTAGACTGAAACCACTGTTGTGCTCTAACTGTTCACCCTGTAACCATGTTGTAAAATCACACAGAACATCTGAGTTTTAATACACCTTAATATTTACTTTGATTGCTGGCACATATGATCTAGCATGCAAAACAGTAAATAGCACACATTGACAGTATGAGCAGTATTTTAGTCGTAAAATTCTCCTCCTAAGAGGTGGCAGACTGGGACCATTCAGTGGGGACGATAACTGTGAACAACGGCCATTGAATGAGGTGATGACATTCAAAGCAGGTGGTAAAATTACAGGAAAAGTCTGCATCTCAGAGGAAAACAAATTGGGAGCTCAAACTACACGTCATCTGAAATTTCTCCAGAAAGTAATCCACTTCTCCACCAAGCACTCCATGATTTATCCAGTGCCCAAAACACCTCAGAAAATGGGTTTCTAGTAATAAACACATCTACAGTTCCCTCATTTAAAAAAATTTATGTTCTCTGTCTGATCACCACTCTCCCTTCCTGCAGGATACTATTTATCCAAGCCAAGACGGAACGGCAAATAGCACTGAAGCCCTGCCCAGTCTCATCTGTGTAGTTTCCTTAGAAAACACCCACTCTCTTTCCTCTGCCAGCTGTTCGTCTTATCTTAAAGGTGTGATTCATGACTTGTTCAGTCCAAGGTTGCTTCACATGATGAGATTACTGTCATACAGGTTTCGATATCTGATGCTTTATCTGACATTAATTCACTTCTCAGAAATGGCAAACCAGCAAGTCAGACTTCTGTTGCTGCTGCTGGTGGTTTTATTAAGTATCATTCTTTTAATTATGTCAGAGGAAGGTTTACCAGAAAATATCAGGTAAGACTAACATTCATGCGTAGGTAGCTGAGAGCTTTAGTCATGTTTTTACTATAATTATTCATTTAACTGATGTTTTTTAAATTAAGTTTAAGATACAGCTGGGCATCCCCCTCTGGAAATAATAGAGCTAGTGATGACAGCTTCTTTAACATTTCTAAGCCTCAAACCACTCCAGCGGAGAATCCCATTGCCCTCCTATTCAGGAAGAACTTTAATAGGATTCCTCAGTGGGATTTTGAGGATATTTATCACCAGGATGCTCCACCAAGCCTGACAGTGAGTTATTTTTTTAAACAAGAGTGAGTGTTAGAAGTTTGGTTAAGATCTTCACGTGTGTGTCTTTGGCGTGCTTTGTTTTTCTCTGTTTGCTTTTCTGTTTTCTAATTAGACATTTTACTCACAGTGCTTTTGCCTCTCGGAGTTAAAATATAAACGTTTGACTTTCCTTTATTTGCTCACTCAGACATGTCCACAGTCTCTGCGTAACTCCAAGGATGAGGACTTCCAAAAGGCTTTTCTACCAAACATCCGTGTGTTTATGCACAAAGACAACTTCAACATTAAAGACTGGAACAGACTTTCACATTTTAACAATCCGTTTGGTTTTATGGACATGAAATATGATGGTAGGTGTTGCTTCAACGCTACTGTAAAGCTTCAAAATTACTTTTCACATTTTCATTCTGCAAAACTGATATTTCAAAACCTGCTACTATTTGGGACAAAAATACTTTAAATTAAGCCATCTGGCACTTTTGCACATTTCTAAACTTAAAAATCACATAAAAAAATTAATCAAAAAACAAATGATCTTTAATGTAATGATCAGATTTTTGCCTAATATTATGTCTTCACTAAAACTATGAACCTAAACACGTGTTGAATTTTGAGCATCCGTGAGACTTTAACAATAATTACCCAAGAAATTAGGAATGATTTTTAGAGTATATTTAGTGTAATAGAAACTTGTGTTTTTATGTCATGTCTCATTTTTCATGAGCGTTTTTTTTTTTCAGATATACTCTTTTAAACAAAACGATTAATCAAAGCTTCTTTAGTTTTTGTTTTTAGTCAATTACTTCTCTTTACAAACTTTAGAAGCTTCAGGTAAAGTTTACAGTTAAATACATGCGAGTGGATCACCTTGTAGCCATCATTTTAGTATAGTTAACTTACACAACAACCACAAAACAAACACTCATCTTTATTTTTGTGTACAGATGTTTTAGATGCAGTGAAGCTGATTCCAAAGCCAACAGAACCACTTCTTCTTCCTAAACCGGGTGGTGACGGCTGTGTTCGCTGTGCTGTAGTGGGAACTGGAGGGATTCTCAATGGCTCAAAAATGGGAGCAGAGATCGATGCTCATGACTATGTTTTCCGGTAAGAATCAAGAGCAACTGGTTGGTAGGATTTTAATTATGTTGAACAGAAAAAAAGAAGGGGGGGGGGGGGGAACATGTATTTCAACTTGAATTCTTTCTTTGTGAGACATTCCTATTATGTGTGTCGGTACAGTGACTCAGCGCTGCTAACCATCCAAATACATATCCTGTAACTTTGTTGTTCTTACAATGCCATTTTCAAATTCTCACAGTTATATGTTTATCACATTTATACAATATCATTATAATGTCTGGTGGTGGTCAGAGGGACCAGTGGCGGCACTACTCATCAGCTTCGCTTCCATCAGTGTGCCCCAGGCAGCTGTGCTACATTGTAGTTAATTACCAGTAGAGCTCTATCGGATCAACATGAAAATAGTCTCCTACACCTATCTACATCACACTGTCACTTAACATTCTGGAAAGTCTGTAGCGTCCAGGAATCAGCAGAGAATGCCTCAACTAGTAGAAGCTAATCATTAGCATTAGCAACTCCATTAACGGAAACCAGAGTTCCAACATTTTTATGTCACTTACATTAGAAGAATTTAGACACTATATTGGGATGGAAAACACTTGGAGGTTAAAACGGAAACACATCCTGTCTGTGGTCGATGGTTTACAAACTCCCAGAACTTATTTTATTCAGACATTTTCATCCATCAAGTAAACATGGGATCCAGCCAGTTGTGTTCTATCCACCTTATTCTTACGGGCTGTGATTCTTTGCGCGAAAGATGTAAGCAACTTCCCGTCCACATTTTTTTACATTGAGACAATGAGATCCCTTCGCGCAAATCCTCCTTTTATGGGCTTTAGGAGACGGAAAACATGTAAACACCAGCTGTCACAGTTCAGACGGGACACCGTTTCATTTCTTCCGCCGATGGGGAGAGAGGATTATTTTAAAATATGACCAAAGCTAACAAATAGTAGCGTTTTTGCATGGTGGCGAAACGAGGGCCCGGGTGGGATTCAATCCCTAGACTCTCGAGTCAGAGTCACGCGCGCTAACCAGTCAGCCAAAATAATATCCCTGTGGCCAAGTAGCCGGGGCGTATGATCAATCGGAATACAGTTACAGGATGCTCACCCTGTCAAATTAGCTACAGCAAGGAAAGAAATAATCTTAAAAGCTCAGAGGCTTATCAGTACCTACATAGCAACAAGGTTGGTTGAGTTTTGTTGAAAGAGGTGGGACAAAATTTTATTTACTTAAAAGCAGATGTAGAGCTGAGTCAGAGTCTTACTCCTCATCACCAAGCCTGAGTTTTAGCATCTACATCAGGTGAAATACAAACTGCAGGACGGCACTTTTAGGTTAATAATGGCAGTCTAAACACACGCTAAATTGTAATTATTCAGAAAATTGTACACATGAAATCATACCTGTTGTTTGTGAGACTGCTGTCAGATCTCTTTACTACTCGGTGTCTCTTCTCCGGAGGTTTGTCATGTCCAACAACAAAGTAGGATGAAGATGTTCCTCTCTTGGTTTTCACAACAAAATTAATCAAAGGCACAAATTAAGTTTGGGGTGGTTTTTAAGTTAAGATTTTTCTGCCACATCCTTCTAGGTTGCTCATCTCGGGGGGTTAAAGCTGCACCGATAGCAGCCACACGCTCCCTTATTCCAAGGTGCATGTTCTAAATGTCGCTCTTGTAGCCACAAATTTAATTTTCCCTGGTTGCTGTTACAACCGCAAACAGCGCAACATCTTTCCAAGCCATGCGAGTACATTTTTTGGGGTAAATAATTTTTTAAATCATCTTCAAATGTTCAAAGAAACTGCTACTAGCAACGAAACCTCACCGTGCAAACCAATGGGTATGCACTAGTTTCAGTATCTCACGGGATGTTGCTTACATCGTCGTTTCTCCACGAGGAAAGGGAAAAATAAGGTGGATAAGGGTACAATACTTTTGTTTTCTGTGAAGTTTTTTAATAAGTTTTGCACTCAAATGTTTAAAACTGTTAAGTTTGTTCAATTTAGCATTTTTATACATTTTGCTGCTTATTTCTTGTGTCATGAAAAATAATAGAAACAGCTACATTGATTTATTTTAAGTATTATTTATTTATGAGGGGTTTTCTTCTTAAACACAGCAAAAGCTGACTAAAGGAATGTTTTAAAGCATGTCTCTGATTTGTGTGATAGGATGAATGCAGCAGTGATCAAAGGTTTTGAGGAAGATGTAGGGAACCGGACATCGGTGTATGTCCACACAGCCCACTCAATCACTGCATCACTAGCTTTCTACCAGAAGTACGGATATAGAGAGGCCCCGCACGATGAGGTATTAAGGCTCAAACAACAGCAAATTTTTCTTTATGTTTCTCACATAATATTAAAAACACATTTGTCATTTTTCATCCTTGTCACAGGGAATAAAATATGTTCTGATTCCTGAGGGGACGAGGGACTTCGAGTGGCTCCAGGCTGTTATCAAGGGTGAACGGGTTGCTAAAGGCGAATACAAGAACAGAAAGTGAATATAAACTCATTCATAGTGTCTGAAACACCCTGTGTGTTCGTAACAGGATGGGTTGTTTGGCACATATAGCATTTGATTTATTTACAATGAAATTGCAATTGTATTATGAGAGTTTTTGATAGTTTTTTCATTATTTCTTTCTTGAAAGTGAAAGAACAATGTGGAGCCTCTTAGTTGTCTTATGTTAATTAAGCAGAGGAAATGCGATAGAAGCTGGTTGAAATAATAAAAATAAAGAAAATTATTTAGGACGTCAACCTGTTTACACACTCATCCTCTAAGCATTTCTTTTTAAAGAAGTTTTAGTGGAAATAACCTGATAAACTAAACCAGACAAGGCAGCATGAAAAAGCTTTTCAACCTTCCAGGTAATGAAGTTTCTACTTTGATGTGAACATATGCTATTGATAATGGCACAAGAATGAGTAGCATAGGTATTTCAAGCCCATGTTAAATTTGAGTCCTACCCACCCACCCCTAAAGCAATCAGAGGAAACCTGCTCTCGTAGCAATCAAGGGAACGCTCCCCCAGCTGGAACAGAGATTGGACTGACAGTGAAATGTATCTTCATGTCTGGGTGCTCAGCTCCCCATGTGGTCCTAAAATCATTCCTGATGAGCCTTTGCAAACTGAAAAGGATCAAATACATTTTCTCAGCTGTGTTCAAGAGTTCATCTAACAAAAAAAGTCTGCTAATGTCTTACCGTGTTGCTCAAGTAAACTGAGCCAGTGTGTACAATGAGCGTGTGTGTGTGTGTGTGTGTGTGTGTGTGTGTGTGTGTGTGTATTTCTGACTGTAATGGTTGCTGTGTTTTCACCCTCCAGTGCCAGAACTTACTACTCAGGCCAGTACAATGAGACCCGCTTCTACGTTCTGCACCAGGACTTCATGAGATATGTACGAAACAGGTCAGTCTTTAGATCTTTGAAACATTATTTTCACTATTGGAAAACTGATGTTTTTAGCCACTAGTGTGTCCACTATCATACACTCATACACAGTTAAATCAAAAGATTAACTGGTTGGTGTGAAATGTGCATTATTTCTCTCTCTCTCTCTCTCTCTCTCTCTCTCTAGAGAGAGAGAGAGAGAGAGAGAGATGTGTATAGATATATATGGTAATGGGTGTGTGATATATTTATTTGTCAAAATATTTCCCAACAAGAACCAGACTCCAATTAAGAGTCCCATTACGAGTTTAAAACAACTCTTTCAATGAAATTTACCAACCACAAACCAAAACTAGAGCTCTCCAGGTACAGCAGCTGCTCTTTTTGATCCAGAGTCTCACCAGATCTGCATTTTGGTCTGAAAGTTCAGCCTACTCCCCTACACAGACTTGAAAAGCTAATTACAGCTATGTGTATGTGGCAATGGTTTAAAGAACATCATCATCAATATAAAAATTACTTAATTCAATGAAAGTTAAAGCCCAGAAAAATGTCTCATGTCTTTTTTATCAGGGAAAATCCCAGATAGCAAAAATCATTTGGCCCAGATCTGGCCCAGATCCGCAAAACAAACCCGGGCCAGTGTCCTTTTGCATACTGGGCCAATACTGGTGCGGATCCATCTTTCCGAATCAGGGCCAAAACTGGACCGGCACCGGGCCGGATGTGGATTCTTAAGTTGTGATCCAGCCCAGTTCAAGGACAAATCTGGACCCTATCTGGCCCGGAGCCTAAGTAACATCTGGCCCGGATCCGCTAAGCGGAGTGTCCTTTTGCACACCGGGCTAATACCGGTGCGGATCAGTTTTCTGAATCAGGGCCAAAACTGGACCTGCACTGGCCCGGATGCAGATCCTTACTATTTAATCCGGCCCCACTCTGGCCCAGTTCTGGACCACATCTGGCCCAAGTCAGGCCCAGGTCCAACCCAGATAGCAAAAAATGATTTGACCCAGATCAAGCCCGGAGCCCACTACAGTTCTGGCCCAGATCCGCATAATGAACTTGGGCCAGTGTCCTTTCGCATACCGGGTCAATACTAGTGCAGATCTGTTTTGAGACACATACTGAAACAGTGCAGCAATTAAAATAAGTGACAAGTTTAAAAACAATTTGCTATTTTGAAATTATATATTTTAAGATGAAAGGAACTGTACATGTTCTAAAAACAATTTATTATGATTATGAAAATATATCAAAGTTAAAGTTGAATGATGTTTATGTAAAAAAAACTACATTAAATGCTGACATTGTACATGTAATTAAAAAGTACAACACAGTAAAACTGTGCTTTAATTATTAAAACAAAGCATGTAGCTCACAGAACAAATATGCGATACTCTACTAATGACCTTAACATTAAACAGGATTTTTCCATGTTTGGAAAAAACTGAATTCATTGTTATTATAGTAGAATAAACCACTGCTCAGTAGCACAACAACTGAACTAAACAGTCCACAACAACAAACAAACAAAAACATTTTCAAACAGTTTGAGAATGTCCTATACCCCAGTGGCTCTATTCCTAATCAGGAAGTTTCGGTTGAGCAATGCACTTTTTGCCGTTCTTTCCGACCACCTCCACGGTCAGATGCGAGGTTAAACCAGCGGATAGCAAAACAGCCAAGGTCAGTATCCACTGCACTGGCAGATGAGGGGTTCTTCCTTACAGCTCCTATAAAGACAGAATGTGCACCATTTAATAAGCATACCCATTATTTCACTGAAGTTAAGTTCCTTCATTGATGGAACAGTAAATAGATATGCACAGAAACGAGGTTAACATGTGGATATTAAACGCCTAAAAAGACAACAGCAGAAGTCACAACCGCCTCCTTTTACAGTAGCATTTGTTGAAGGATGAATTCAGATATGTGTTTATGAGCTGTTTTGCTGAGCTACTGTCTTTTCAGTGAGTTGGTGTA
Organism: Nothobranchius furzeri; assembly: GCF_043380555.1. Classification (NCBI taxonomy): domain Eukaryota; kingdom Metazoa; phylum Chordata; class Actinopteri; order Cyprinodontiformes; family Nothobranchiidae; genus Nothobranchius; species Nothobranchius furzeri. Next base: position 44,853,411 of record NC_091756.1, on the reverse strand, counting down.
TTCAGATGGCATCTTATCTTAAACCCTTTAAGCGCCAAAGTCGCAAAGTTGCGTCTAGCGTCATTGCTGATGTAGCCATTAATACATATTGGTTCTGGAAGGCCAAATAGAAAGTGGGTTTATTTCTGTAGATGAAAGGTTATTATGTTGGTCAATATATAGGTGAAAATTAACCTTTTTGGTACGTTACACTGAGCCACAGCTGTAAATATGATCCCATGTGAAGTTATTACTCTACACCATAAGATAGTGGAGATGTGTAACTTCAATCTGAGCAACACTTTTGGGTGTGTTTATATTGAAATTTTTGGAGTTTATAGTGATTGAAAACCACTTCCTGCCGGGAGGGTCCCAGTGGAGGAGAGAAGATGAGCAGAGCACACAGAGGGTGATTATAGAGGAAATTCTTGCAATGCTGACAGCTCTGTTCGTTGACAACGTTCTTGGACTGATAACTCTGATTCTGAAGAGGAATATTCACCCTGTGATGAAGACTTTCACTCGTCCAGTGAGCAAGAAAGTGACATTGCAGTTCCATGCGGCAGCAGAGTGTGCTTCATGGGAGTAAACAATCTGCACAAACATGATCTGAAGCTTGTTTCACCATGTTCAGGACATAGTGGGTGTATAAAGGATGGTAAAAACATTACTAATGGTGACAATAATATCAATATAAAACATGAAAATAAATAAATAAAGTTTCAAAAGAACTTTATAAATTTCTAAAACAAATGGAAATTTAATAAAAATGTGTAAAAATAAGAAGGAACATCTGTAAAAATGATGCATTCCAATATGGCAGCCTGATGATGTCATATATGGAAGTTAGATGACTGAATTTGCTTCCAAAACACGTTGATTTACATGAAGGTGTTCTCCATCACTCACATACTTGTCAAAACATTTCTGTGACAAAAATCACAGAAATCTAAGTTACTGAAAAGATGAGAGTTATTTTAAATCTACAGCTACAGTCATATGTTTTTGTTTCATATGAGTACACACATTCCCCCACACCTTCGTTAAATATGTTTCCAGTTCAAGCAAACAGTTTATTTACAGCTGTGTGTCACGATAACATGTCAGACTGGAATACTCGATCCTTTCAGTTGTGTGATTCAAATGCAAAAATAACCCAACAACCAGTTTGCCCGCTTCTTGGTTCTTAATGGAAAAGGAAATAATGGGCATGTTTTTCTGCTCCCATTTTAGAGAGATTAATGTTTTCTCCAGTTCCCACCACAGCACAGTGAACACAGCCATCACTGCCTGAAGTGTAAACTTTAACTATCAACCAAATCTGAAACTCTCTTAAAGTTTGTAAGGCAAAACAGGACTTAATTAAATTACAGAAGTTTCTATTAATTATTCTGTCAATGAAAAAAATAAATAAAGTGGCAAGCAAACAATGAGTTGAAATACAAAGAATCAAAAAGGTGTACATCTTCTTTAGCAAGCCTCTATATCGATGTAAGTAGAGAATGTAAGAAACATATTTATATTTTTAACATAAATTTAATGTTAAAAACGTGAACATGTTGACTTTTCTGTAACACTTTAATTGAGCACTCATTTATGTTAGAATTTTTCAGAGGATCTCAAGAAAGTCACATTTAAACTGTGTTCAAGTGTCGATACTTAAAGTAACAGTGAGAAGTTTTCTGATCCTCCACCTTACTGGTTGAAAGTGAAATTACAACTGTCGTAAACAATCTTTCTGTAGCTAGCACTAACAACAAGCTAACACTAACATGAGCAAACGGATCCACTCTCTTGAACAAAAAATATTATTACTTACAAGTCATGTAGCAACAAAGCAAGCTCATCATCAGTCTGTGATATTGTAGCCTCCTTTAGCTCCCTCAGTTTAATGTAGGCAGCCCCAGTTTTAGCTCTTTGCTTTGCCTTGAAAATTTTACTCTCTCACTTTTACTTCCAGGCTCCACCATGATGCCAACAGAAAAAGTAAACTTCTACTTTTTCTTCTTCTTGTGCTTTTTATTTACGATCAGTAAACTGAAAATGCTAACCACTAGCGTCATCAAACTGAAAATTAGCATTAAAGCTAACAGCCATGAAGCAGGAAAAAAGCACCCCCTAGAACACAGTCTACTCACTCCTCAAATCTATCAAGTGCAGTTTTTGGTCAGCAGAGGGCTGCAGATTGGTGTCAGATATGAAAGTAGTCAGGTTTCTAACTGCGGAAGTTTATTAAAAAAATACTTGAGATTTGTTTATAAAACCATTCAACGCAATTTGTGCAAAATCACTTAGGAACTTTAAGGAAGGTGAACTTTATTCAGAGCGACGATTAAGATTGCTTCTGCATGAGACCTTGGCTGAAAATGTTATGTCTTCTTGTACGATAACAAGGGCTGGTGCAGAGCTCTCTGTTTTGGAGGCCAGACAGCTGTAATGCATCCCTGGATGTGTGATGTAGTTTGTGGCTGCAAATGAAAAGTTAATTTCTGTTCATGTTGGTGAAAATTTGACCTTTGGTACATTACAGTGGATAATTAAGTAAAATAAATAAACACTTTCTGGAAGGTTTTTTTTCTTCTTCTGCCATTTTGCTTAAAATGCTCTTTACTAACTGATGGAAACAAACAGATTAAAAGTTTTGTCAAAAAATGAATAATATTAATTGCCTCTTAAAGGTTCAGTCCTTAAACCCCTCATCCAATCATTTTAAATGTCCCATTAAGAGTTTCTCATTTATTATCTTTTGTAGGAAATTATTTGTGCCACTTAAATAATTAAAGAGAAAATTGTTACCATGATTTATGACCCGTGACTTATTTTTTGTTCCTTAATACATGCTCAGCCAGACAAACTAACTGCAACTGAATAAATCAAATCTGCTTTATTGAACCTACAGGTACCTAAGATCAAACAGCCTGAACCAGAAATACTGGGCGATTGTCCGACCAACTAATGGAGCATTTGCTCTCTTCCTGGCACTGCACGCATGTGACACAGTAAGTTATTTTTTGTCCATCCATCTGTGCTTTTCTCGACTTATCTGGAGTTGGGTCGCTAGGGCAGTAGCTTAAGCAGAGAGGCATAGACTTCCTGAGGAGCATAGTTCCTCTAGCGTGTCCTGGGTCTTCCCTTAGGTCTTCTCCTAAAAGGACGTGCCCGTAAAACCTGACCAGGGACGCATCAAGGAAGCCTCTCAATCAGATGCCCGAGTCACCTCGACTGGCTCCCCTTGAAGTGGAGGAGCAGCGGATCTACTTCGAGCCCCTCCCAGATAACCAAGCTTCTCACCTTATCTCTAAGGGAGAGCCCAGACACCCTGCAGAGAAAACCAGCTTCCTGCTTGTATCCACATTCTCATTCTTTTGGTCGCTATAGGTCGTGACCATTGATGAGGGTTGGAATGTAGATCGACCAATAAATCAAGAGCTTCACCTTTCTGGCTCAGGTCTCTCTTCAATGTGATGAACCAGTACAATGTCTGCATCACTGTAGACACGTCACTAACTCACCAATCGATCTACTGCTCCATCTTTCCCTCATTTCTGAACAAGGCCCAGAAACAGTTAAAGTCCTCTGCATGGGGCAGGTCTTTGCCCCGACCAAGAAATGCATTCTACCCTAGCTGTTCCAAGAACCAGGCTTCAGATTTGGAGGTATTCCCATAAGACATCCTGAGGAACACCGTCGAATGCCTTCTCCAAGTCCATGAAACACACGTGGACGAATTAGGTGAACTCTCTGCTAAGCGTATAAAGCTTAGTCGGGTTAGGTGAACTCTTGTGAACTCTTTCTGCTAAGGGTATAGCTTTTGCAGTGTTCCACTCACTAGGCAAAAACCACATTGTTCCTCCTAAATCCAAAGTTAGAATATGCAGCTGACCCCTTCTCTCTCTCTCTCTCTCTCTCTCTCTCTCTCTCTCTCTCTCTCTCTCTCTCTCTCTCTCTCTCTCTCTCTCTCTCTCTCTCTCTCTCTAGAAAGGGATTTTTCTAAGTGGAAAACAAAAGCGTAAAGTCACTGCACACTGTGTTCATTAGAAAATTCCTCTTCAATTTGCCTTGTCATTATGATCATCAGGTCTAACCACATGGCACAGATTCAAAGTGACACATTTCCCTCCCAGGTGCAGTATGTACATATGCAATGAGCAGTGATTTCTGCTTTTGTTTTCCATCTTGCCTTTCCATCTCTAAAAAATAAACGCTTTGAATTTCAACTTTGTCTGTCAATCAAGCAGCACATCTCCTCACTGGATTGGTTTAACTTGCACACAAGGATTATGCCTATGTTTATTTGAACCAGGAAATAAGCATCCATTTCTCAGAGATCAGAGCTGTTTTCTAATTTGGAATTAACGTGAAATATCTCAACTTTAATCTTTACAAATATACATTTACCAGGTTTTTGGTAATTATATCCCAGGAGATATCGTATTTTCAAACTTCAACAAGTGCTTTGAAGAAGAAGAAGAAGAAGAAGAAGAAGAAGAAGAAGAAGAAGAAGAAGAAGAAGAAGAAGAAGAAGAAGAAGAAGAAGAAGAAGAAGAAGAAGAAGAAAGTATCATTTCTATAGCATCTCTCAAGATAAAAATCATGAGGCGCTTCACAAAAACAAAAAATGTAAAAATATAAAATAGCATTTAGAAAATGTTTAAAAATATATTTAAAATGAGCAAAAATAGGCAATTGGGATTAAAAAAATGTTAAGAAAGAGAGAAATTGAAAACGAAAGAGGGAAATCAGTGGATCCTGAGGAAGGTGGAATTGGTGTGGAGAGCTGAATAGAGAGTGGTGAAGAAGGTCATACAAAGGCCAGCTTGAACAAGTGAGTCTTCAGCTGCTTTTTGAAGGAGACCACTGAGTCCACTGATCTCAGGCTCAGGGGGAGAGAGTTCCAGAGTCTGAGGGCCACAGCAACAAATGATCTGTCACCTTTGGTCTTTAGCCTGGTGCGCTGCACAACCAGTAGGCTTTGATCACTGGACCTCAGGGACCTGCTGGGGGTGTAGGGACTAAGAAGATCACCAATGTAAGATGGTGCTTGTCCATGTAAGGTCCTATAGACCAGAACCAGGATCTTGAAATGAACTCTGAAGTTGACTGGCAGCCAGTGAAGCTGGAGGAGAAGTGGGGCGATGTGGGTGTGTTTGGAGGACTTGGTCAGAAGCCGAGCACAGGCATTCTGAACCACCTGTAGACGGTTCAGGGAGGTTCTGCTCAGACATGTGAAAAGAGAGTTGCAGTAGTCCAAGCGTGAGAAGATGAAAGTGTGGATAACTGTCTCAAGTTCAGAGCGGGACAGAATGGGACTCAGCTTAGCAATGTTCCTGAGATGGAAGAAGGAAGAGCGAACAAGAGAACTGACATGAGAATTCAGGGTGAGAGCTGGGTCAAAGGTCATGCCAAGATTCCTGACAGAAAGTTTGGTGTGAGAAGCAAGCTGACCAAGAGAGTCTCTGACTTTGGGAACCAGCTTGTCTGGGGCACAGATGAGGATCTCAGTCTTATCTTCATTCAGCTGTAGAAAGCTCCCAGCCATCCAGGTTTTAATAGAGTCTTAGCAGGTGTGTAACAGCTGCAGCTTAGACATCTCATGGGGCTTAAAGGAGATGTACAGTTGGATGTCATCTGCATAAAGATGGTAGGAGATTCCTTTGAAGGACCTCAGGATGTGCTGAAGAGGAAACAGATAGAGGAGGAAGAGCAGAGGCCCCAGCACAGAACCTTGTGGGACACCATGGGTAAGGGAGGTGGTGGAGGACCTAAACTTGGAGATGGCCACAGAAAAGGAGCGTTCAGAGAGATAAGAGGAGAACCACTCCAGAGCAGATCCTGATAGGCCTACCCAGTCTCTCAGCCTCTCCAGTAGCAGGTGATGGTCAACAGTGTCAAAGGCTGCCGTCAGGTCCAGCAGGACCAGAACAGAACAGTCCACTTCATCACTGTGAGTCAGAAGGTCATTAGAGACCCTAAGAAGAGCTGTTTCAGTAGAATGAGCTCTACAAAAACCTGACTAGAAGCGATCATAGATGTTATGTTCATCAAGAGCAGCTGTGAGTTGTTTAGCCACAACCTTTTCCAAGATCTTGGAGATGAACGGAAGTGTCTTATACACTTGTACACTTGTATCTTTAAGTGAGCAGGGCTGGACCCAATCCCTACCACACCAGACCAGGCATGGATTTTAAAACAAATGTTTACAATTATTGAACATGTCAGTTGGTTACAGGCAGCACGTGGACATGTGTATAAGTATATCAGATCAGCAACCAAGAATGTAAAACCCATATCTCACTGTGCTAAAGCCAGTGGCAACAAATTGTGATGTAGTTTCCAAAATGCAATGAAAACATAATGGTTCCTCGTTTCCCTCATTCTCCTGTTGTTCAAGAAATTTGTTTCTCAAATTTTGCGCAACTAGAGCACCTCTCAGTTTAGGTTCTGGTAGAGGAAGAGCAATAAATGTGAGAATGTTAAAGGAATTTGTGACTTATAAAATCTGATATTCACTCCATGACAAAATAATGATAATAATAAAAATTACAGGAAATAAAACAAGTAGAAACTGTGAACAAATTAGGACTAATCTTCTGTATAACAATTTTGGCAAATGGAAAACATCATAAATGCTTAAAGGTGTGGAACACTGAAAAACATTTGTAATTATTATTTATGATCATAATCGGTCACTCTGAATTTTTCATGCCCGCTGAACATGAAAAGTCTCCTACAACTGTTTCCTGCTTTTGATAAAAAATAGACAGTGAAATTCTAGGATTTGAAAAGCCTGAGAGATCTACGTCACACTGTCACTGAACATGCATGGACTCGCCCATCTTGACTCGTGACAGGAAGGCTGTTGTTGGCTTAGCGTCCAGGAAACAGCAGAGAACAACTTGACTAGTAGAAGCTAACTATTAGCATTAGCAACTCTACCACATAGCAGAACTCCTTCAGGCTTGTGTTGTTTGTGGATATTAAACATCCACTTTGCAAAGAAAACAAAGTCAGTGGTAGAGTCGTGTTGTCGCTATCCAATCTTAGGTGAGATGTCCACATATCAGGAAGTAAGACTGCAAATCCTGTTGTCTGAAGCTACTTTCTCCTCCATCTGAATTCTCTGTACAGTTTCAGGCACTTCTGGACTTTTGTTCCCCAGAGTACAACTTACAAGTCCTTCATTCCTACTAGATACCTGCAAATGTACTGAGTGTTCAACACCTTCAATCAGTATGGCTCCAAATCTGCATTTTCTTACACTTTTTTTTTCTCCAACTAATTTCAAACAGTTAAAGCTCTGTAACTGGTTTAACGTTTTAGTGATATACATAAAGAGGCTCCATGTTGAGAAAAGTAAGTTTTGGTTGCCTTAACGTGTGGTTTGGATGACCCATGGACTCCTCCCTACCTGTGGAGGTATTTCAGCCATGTCCTCCTGCGAAGAGGGACCTAGCGCCATCCCGGAGCATGTGGAAGAGATTATATCTTTAGGGTATTCCACCAAGTGAACTGGTTATTTAAAAATAACTCCATGTTTCCTCTCTTTCTGTCATCCCCAGGTGAAAGCATATGGATTCATGACAGAAGACCACAGTAAATACTCCAACTACTATTTTCAAAAGTTTGAAAAAACCCATGTTATCTTTTTTGCCAACCATGACTACATAATGGAGAAGAACCTGTGGAAGAGCTTTCATGACAGAAAAATACTAAAGCTGTATCAGAGAACTGAAACAGAAGGCTGAAATAATGCCAAGTGTTGTTACAGCATCAAGAGTTGGGTCAATGTGATTAATGCTTAAAAAGCTCTGTGAGAATTTTTTTTCATTATTCATTTCAATATTCAATATTTGTGAAAGACAGACGAGAAAATTGTATTGTGAAGTATTGCCAGCTCAGTCATATTTGTGAGTCTGGAAATTGTGAAGCTTAGGATTTTCTTATGAGGGTACAAATCTAAAAGCTGTGAAAGAAAAATTTTGTGAATGCAAATCAAACTTCTTTGACTTTGAGGATTTCCTGACTGTGAACACAAATTCAGTTTGTGGGGACAAGAAAAAACACACTGAAATGGCGTCACAAGGATGAGTAATCAAACCCCGATTTCACCCAAAATCAGAATCAACTTTGTCAATGCCCTAGCGACCTGAAGCATTGAAAAGTGTCTCCACAGTACAGGCCGAACAAGGTTTACTACACCGACATGTAGGAAAAAAAAGATACAGGAAGACCACGAGAACAGCCATCAAGGCGCTCATCACGCTTCAATTTCAAAGATGGCAATAGACCGGGTTACGCAAAGGCCTAAAAAAATAGAAATGCAACACTCTATTAGCTTGCCGACACGCAATCAAGTGTATGCAGGCAAATCTGTTTCAAAATGCACAAACTTGTAGATCTGTTGTATGTGTTTGTACAACCTGATTTGAGCTTGAAATGTGTGTGTGTGTATGTGCAATAGATTGTGAGAAGCTGCACACCAACATGCATAAACTTGTAAAGATAAATGTGTATTTGTAAGAAAAACTCACATGCATGTGAAATAAAATAAAGTTGTGTGTATCATTTTCAGTTACAAGTCTGTGAACACAAGTGTAGCGATACATATAGATTTATATCTATATTTCAAATGTGGCGTAGATTTAGCTTGTTTATAATCTTATATTACATAATCGGGGCACCTCCAGTTTTCGGAACTGGACCGTTGGATTTAATATCTATATCTTCATAATGTAAGAGTTAACACCACAAATTGATCTAAAGGATGAATTCTTGACAGAATGCGCCGATTATTCCTGAGAATTGCTAGACAATGATCAGGCGTCATTTACGTTTTGTGAATTTATTACCACATCTGTTAATACACTGACAAAAGGACCAAACACAGCTTATAGATTCATGCAGGGAATTTAGAAAACTGTTAACCCAAAGTTTTATGGCAGTGATAGGAAATAACTGATCCATAATAAAAGTGGAAATTCGGTGACACCAGGATTATAGTAACTATTAGGAATATTTTCTGAAAGGAGAACCAAGGGTGTGTGTGTGTGTGTGTGTGTGTGTGTGTGTGTGTGTGTGTGTGTGTGTGTGTGTGTGTGTGTGTGCGTGCATGCGTGCGTGTGTGTGTGTGTTTGGTGTTTCATGTAATTTCCCAGCAAACAGATCTGCAGCCCCTCCCAGATTTCGATATGTACATATAAAACTCTCGGTTGTCCTACCCATGAGCAGTGTTTAAGTCCAGTTTTCTAGCATCTAGTAACAAATGATGTTTTTGATAGTTTAAGACAGACATCTGCTTTGTAACTTTTTTCTGTTAGCCCATCTGTTTAGTCCTTATTGCCTTCATTGTTGGGATTTATTTGAGGAGCAAGCACGCATTGCCCAAACGCAAGTGGAACCGGCATTTGGTTTTGCTTTCTTATTTGGGTAAATTCAAAGTGTAATGTTATGTGATTTGCATATAGGATTTGCATTATTTTTATTTTCGTTTTTTATGACATCTGAGCTTGCACAAGATAGGTAATGTTGGAGCTGACATGACAGAACAGTAAACAACACTCATTTACAGTATCAACAGTACTCATTAGTGGTAAAACAGTACAATTACAGGGGAAAAACCTGAGAGATGATCTGAGGGGATTTAAGATTGGGAGCTCTGACACTTCTCCAGAAAGGGATCCACCTCTCCACCTAAAGATGCTTGCTCAGTCCAGGATTTATCCAGTACCCTCTAAAAACCCAGATAACCTGTTTCCATTAATAAACACATTTGCATTTTCATTAACACCTTTCTGTTTCAAATGTAACTGTCTCCTCCACATCTTACCATTAAACAGCAATATCAGCAGATGGAGCATGATCCAAATATTAAGAACAGAACAATGATATTGGATAAGGATAAGGTTTTCCCAGAACTGTATATTTCAGATGTGATAAAAAATTGTTCAACTTGTTCATATAACTACTAAGTTATTGTTTGCCATCAATATATGAAGAGTAGTTTAAGCAATGTGGCAAAAAAAGGTCCATAAAACATCCACTGCACCTTAAAACTAAATAATTGGGACAAATACAACATTGTCTTCTATATCTTATCACTCTCTTAAATTTAGCACATAAATACAATGAAGATGTGCACTTCCATCACTTGCAGGTTATTGTTTAATCCAGCCTGAGAAGGAGCAAAGGTTTAGTCTTTGGTAAATAATACCGAAGCCCTGCCCAGTCCCATCCGTGAACGTTCTAGTTTCTTAATCTTTAAACAAACGCCTTTCTATCTCATCTGCCAGAACCAGTTTGACTTTTCTTCAAGGTGTGATTCATGACTTGTTCCAGTCGAAGATTGCTTCATAAGATGACATCACTTTCGTTGTAACATCTACATATTTGTGACTTTGTGTGACCTGAAAGGACCGTCCGGAAATGGCAAACCATAAAGTCAGACTTCTGTTGTTGCTACTGGTGATTTTATTGAGCATCATTTTTTTTATTATATCAGAGGAAAGTTTACCAGAAAATATAAGGTAAGATTTTTAAATGAATATTTTTGTTCAAGAGGATAAAATGCTTTGTTCTTATAAGCAAAACTTGTAGAGGTATTCTTATAAGAAAAAAATTATTTTGTCTCATTTTAAATACAGCTGGACTGCCTTCTCAGGATACAATAGGTCTCGAGATGGCCATTTGTTAAATATTGGTAAATTGTGGGGGAAAACAAAAGTGTTGATTCCATCCAACAATATAAAAGGAAACTCAGTGATAAGGCCTCAAACCACCCCAGCTGAGAATCCCATTTCCCTTCTATTCAAGAAGAACTTCCATAAGATTCCTCAGTGGGATTTTGAGGATATTTATCACCAGGATGCTCCACCAAGCCTGACAGTGAGTTTCTTTTTTTAAAACAAGAGTGAGTGTTAAAAGTTTGGTTAAGATCTTCACGTGTGTGTCTTTGGCGTGCTTTGTTTTTGTCTGTGTTTGCTTTTCTGTTTTCTTATTAGACATTTTACTCACCGTGCTTTTGCCTCTCTGTGTTAAAATATCAACGTTTGACTTTCCTTTATTTTCTCACTCAGACATGTCCACAGTCTCTGCGTAACTCCAAGGATGAGGACTTCCAAAAGGCTTTTCTACCAAACATCCGTGTGTTTATGCACAAAGACAACTTCAACATTAAAGACTGGAACCGGCTTTCACATTTTAACAATCCATTTGGTTTTATGGAAATGAAATATGATGGTAGGTATTTGCTTTAAAGGGGTGGAACACTGAAAAATCATGTTTTATATGATTATCTCTGATTATAATCAGTCACTTTGAGTTTTCACGCAGGCTGAACATGAAAATAGTCTGCTACACCTTTCTCCTGCATTAGCTTCTGATAGAAAATAGACGGTGGAACTCGAGGATCTGAAAATCCTGGCAGATCTATGTCACGCTGTTACTTAACATGACTCACGACAGGGAAGGCTGTTGTTGGTTTCATGTCCAGGAAATAGCGGAGAATGTCTCGACTAGTTGAGGCTAACTGTTAACGTTAGCAACTTTACCACACAGCAGAACTCTTTCAGGCTTGTGTTACTTGTGGAGATAAAACATCAACATCAATGGCATGGTGCAAACATACACCTCAGGCAATTAAAAAAATTAGTATACATAGCAAGAAAAACATCAGAATCATAGAAACATAGATGAATGGTGCAGCTTTGTGTGATTGTGACCATTATTGGATGTTCAGGAGTCTTACAGCAGATGGGCTGATTTAGTGGTGTGAGGTTCTTGTCTATAAGGACCTGAACCTCCTCCCTGAGGGTAGTGTATTAAACAGCCCATGACCAGGATGAGAGGGGTCAGCTGCGATGCGATCAGCATGCCTCACAGCCCTGGAGGTGCACAACTTGGATCAATGGGAGGCTGCAAGCGATCATCTTTTCCACTGAGCTCACTAATGTTTGTCTCTCGCAGTAACCCCTGCATACCACACAGTGACAGCAGTAGTTAGGATGGACCTTAAGACGGTCATATAGAATTGGACCATCATCATGGTTGGCATTCTGAGTTTTGTTAGCTGATGGAGGAAGAACATCCTCTGCTGGGCCTTCTTGATGAGGGAGCTAATTGATTTCTCCCATTTGGTGGTCTTGAGCAAACGGAAGGATTCCACAGTTGAGATGGGGATGTCCATGATGTTTATAAGGGCCAGTAGAGCTGAAACTCTCCTGAAGCCCACAATCATCTCCACTTTCTTCTGTACATTCAGCTCCAGGCTCCAGGAGATGTCCAAATGTCACAAAATAAGACTCAAATGCCTGTTTTCTGAAGCTCTCGTTTGATCTGACAGTCTCCTAATTCCTGAAACGGATGCACAAGGGCTTTTGTTCACAGAGTACGAGTTGCAATGCATTCATTTCCCACATATGTGCTGATAAAACGAGTGTTCCACACCTTTAACACCTTTTTCATACTTATTTTTTACCTGATGATGATCAAAGAGTTCTCAGTTCAGAATCTGAATCAGAATCAGAATCAGAATGAATTTTATTGCCAGCGCTCAAGCGATCCAGAGCATAGGAACTTGACTCCACAGTACAGCCTGACCAAGATTACACACACACATATAGACAGGACAGATACAGGCAGACCGCGAGAGCAGCCGTAACGGCGCTCATTTCAGTAGATGAAGAGGGGATTACATGAGGAGAGTTCGGGGAGGGAGAAAAAGGCATTAACAGAGCTACACCGGCAGGGTGTAGCTCTACTATGCAAAAAAACACCCAACATACAAGCACAAACGTCACAGTTCACAACATGAGACCCGGTAGGTGGGGGGGAGGGGCTGGGACCCTGGTTTCCTCAGCGGGAGCAGCCTGTGTGGCGCTCGGCCAACTGAATCCACAGGTGGGAGGGAGGTCACGGGAAAGCACAGCATTCCTTCCATTGTGGGGTTTTTTGCACACAACTCCAAGGCTGCTTATGGCGTCAGATTGGATAACAATACTTTGTTTGGGTCAGGCAGAGATAATTTTCCTCTCTGCCTTAAAGTCTGTATTGATCATTCAAATCCTCCAGTGAAGCCAATTCAGTGATTAAACATCTCAGTTTGGAGACTTGTAAGCAAGTTCTCAGTAAAGAGTTAAAATGCAAGATGATTGTAGAGCTAAGTCTCTATCTAGAAAAACTTCAAACCTTAAACTTTACAATTATTCAAGTGATGTTGTAGATTTTGATCAAAAGCTACTTAGTTACATCAACTTCACCTGAACTAACTCTGTCAGTATTTGAGATTGTTTGTTTTTTTTGTCAAGAAACATGTTACAGCTGGCTAGAAGCGTATCTTTGCATCTTTGGACATATAGTTAAAAATTGGGGCATGTCTCCATCACCCTCTGTGAGCCCATCAGATAGCTCTTGCACCAACGCATAATGGCGCTGTGTGTCTCCGCACTGACGCAGATGGAGAAGTATAAATTAGGCTTAAGGCATTTCTATGACAGCTTAAATATAATCCCTCCAGTTTGTCCTGACTCCTGGGATAACCCAGGGTTCCCCTGCCAGAAGGACATGCCTGAAACACCTCCCCTCAGAGACATCCAGAAGGCTAGCCCGCAATCAGCCAACTAAAACAAACACAAGGATCTTTACTGAAGGCTTGCTTTTCTTAAATGGAGGTAAATGTTTTATCACCATAACTACAATATACAGAATCAGAGAGCATACATACATTACTGACTATTACAGATGTCTTAGTGCCACACTTAGCAATTAGCTTAGCATGTGTATGCTTATGCTGCTTAATTTTATCAACTAAACTGCTTTAACACACATTCAAACATTCCCTAAACAAATCACTACTTACAAAGACAAATGTGCTCCATGGCACGAACGTATAAAGCTAAATCATAGCATTCTTCATCCGTTTTTTGTTTTGTTTTGTTTTGTTTTGTTTTGCCTAAATGTAAAATGTAAACACAGGGAGCGAATGTCCAGCACAGAAAACGGAAACTATATGTCATAGGTCTGAGTTGAGAGCACTCTGGCGTGTTTCGCACAGACAGTATAACAATGATTGTCTGTAACAGCGATATCTCACTTTGATTTGTTTTAAAAACCTAAAACATGTTAACCTTTTTATCATTAATTCACTTGTACTATTTATTACCTTATCATTCAAACTTTTCCCATAATGAACTTAATAAATATCTGTGGCCTAAAGGCGTCACAGAGGTTTAGTCAAGATTATCGGAAGGAGGATGTCATTCAGCTGCTGTTGGAGACAAATTAAACATGGGGTTCTTGGTGTAAATATTCTAGAAAACTGTTGTCTGATGCAAGGTAACTTTATCTAAGAGTTTTAAACAAAGCATCCACTTGACCTATGCAGAATTTTTGTGTGTGTGATTTTCTTTAGATGAAAGAAATTCACTTTGATGCTGAACAAGGATTCTGGGATGCCAATGTGTTGGCAGGAAAATAACCTGAGCTGAAGTACAAAACTAACATGGTTGATAGGCTCATCTATGGGATTCTTATCAGTTAGTTGAAGGGTCACCTCATTCTTGTTTTGAGCCACAGAGTCGAATAAATTAGATAATGGAGGGACAGATACCGTGGGACAACAAAATAGCCACCAATTCTGCAGGTTCTTCCACTTAAAAAGATGGAAGAGGCCTGTAATTTGCATCATAGGTATGCCTCAACTATGAGACAAAATGAAAAAAAATCCAGAAAACCACATTGTCTGCTTTGTTAAAAATTATTTTGCAAATTATGGTGAAAATAAGTATTTGGTTTCCTACAAACAAGCAATGTTTCTGGCTCTCACAGATATGTAACTCCTTCTGTAAGAGGCTCCTATGTCCTCCACTCATTACCTGTATTAATGGAACCTGTTGGAGCTCGTGAATTCCCCCTTCTCGCTCATTTAAGGTCAATTTAAAACTGAACTTGTAGCACTACGCAATGTGTATTTCAGATAAATTCCCTTTTTTGGCAAGATACCGTCGTTAACTTCATGTGTTTCACACACATTGCATGAGAATTGACAGCCCTGTTTAAAAACAGTATTCTACTGCCACTTGAAAGGTATGAACATTAATCTTCTTTATTTTTGTGTACAGATGTTTTAGATGCAGTGAAGCTGATTCCAAAGCCAACAGAACCACTTCTTCTTCCTAAACCAGGCGGTGACGGCTGTGTTCACTGTGCTGTAGTGGGAACTGGAGGAATTCTCAATGGCTCAAAAATGGGAGCAGAGATTGATGCTCATGACTATGTTTTCCGGTAAGTATCAAAAAGTGGGGGAATTAGTTACTTGGGTTACATTTGGAAATAAAACAAAGAGCTAAAAGGATTTTAAAAGATCAAGTATGTATCCCAGTTTTGACATGTTGAACATGACAACTGTAAATACACTGTTTGTATAAAGGTCAGCATCACTGAAAAACGTTTTTTAATTATTATTTCTGATCAGAATTGGTCACTCATTCTGATTATAATTGGTCACTCATGTTTTTTAGGCAAGCTGAACATGAAAATAGTCTCCTACATCTATCTCCTGCAGCTTCTGATAGAAAATAGATGGTGAAACTCTAGAATTTGAAAAGCCTGACAGATCTGGTTGTTGTTGGTTTAGCATCCAGGAAACAGCAGAAAACGTCTCGACCACAAACAAATATACGTGGATGCCCCATGGACTGGCGCTGCATATCGAAGTTGCCATAGTGGCCGGCCAGCGGCCGCCAATTTACAGTACATGGGTCTCCATTTGCCTGCAGTGCATTCATTAAGAAAGTGCTTACCCAACTAAAAACACACTTTATCAAGTTTTTCCACAAAATCAAACACAAGATTTAAATATTAATAAAAATTAAACAAAATAAATTTTAGTATAAAATCCCATCAGGTAGGCTAGAAAAGTCTACTGTAATTGCACAAGATCTATTTTTAATAGTGTGCTGGTTGTTGCAACAGTAGGCTGCACAAAAACGGCACAGTGGGTCACTCTGCTTTGACTCTGGAGAATGAAGAGACCCATCCAATATGGTGATGACGCTGTTACGCTCCCCAGCGCCCAATGGGGCGTCTACATATTCATGTCTATGGTAGAAGCTAACTTGGTGAAGCTTGGTTTTTGTTTGTACACTCATAAAGGGTCTTGTAAACCACGTCTTGTTTTACCCTCCACCCAGGAGCAATTTGTAATGGAGGACCCCCTACATGGAAATGCAATGCACCCCGACAACATAGCTCTTAGCATCATTCGGGTACTAATGATGCCTGAATGATACTGACCACTTTACTGAGTCCAACAAGGAACAGACCGGCACTCTGAAGTTGAAAGTGCGGTATTCTGGCCATAGATGGTGGCGGGGTCTGAGTGACATTTCATTAACTCTGCAAAGGGTAATTTTAGCACATATTGGCTGAAAGAAATAGGGAGCCTAACTCACTTCCGCACCATGGGTCCCCAGAAGAACGAAAAAATGAATGCAAGTCAACAGGGCTAAAAACGTTATTTTTTAATCCGCTTTGCATGTTGTACTGCAATTTAAATGAAAACTATTGATGGGTGTTTCGACCACACCAGTCATGTACTTTAAGATCTATTAGCTTGTAAAAGTCCGTAATTAGCATGACTACAAACAAGAAATCGGCACGTCGCATATGTGACGTCACCACATAATCTCCTCTCCCCAAAGTAGCTGGTACCTACCAAATGACCAGATTTATGATGGTTCTTTCCTCCTGTAGGAAGTTTGCTGAACTTACAGCCCTTTACCCTCAGTTTTCTCCATGTCTGGTTCGATGACGTCACTTTCGTGAAGCACATTTGTACTCCCCCCCCCCCCCCCCCCCCCCGTTCGAAAATAAGCACCTTCTTGGTATTAAAATGCGTGTTTAAATTTCATGGACATCATCTGTCAATCAATGGCACAAAACAAGCAGAATTCTTAAAAAGCGTTTTTAGCCCTATTGACTTGCATTAATTTTTTTCATTCTTCCGGGGACCCATGATGCGGAAGTGACTTAGGCTCCCTACTATTTAAAAATATGACAAAGTTGTAAAGTATAGCTTTAAAGTTTTTATTTTGAAAGTGAATATTTGGTAGACCTATGTTTTATAGTAAGAAAAAAAAACTCTGATTTGGATTTGTTTTGCAATGAAGTTACAAAACATCTTTACAGAAAGTAATTGTCACGAGTGAGCAGAACATTACTCAGCATTCTCCAGAGAGTGATTAATTCCGGGTGTCTAATTAACGTAGTTGACGTGACTCAAAGTCAGATGAAAACATTCCATTCTGCCTTTCTCTGGATCATATGATTACCTTTTCTTATTCATTTTCTTTCTCTTTTATCTGCATGTTCTTAATCATTTTTCATTTTGTTGTTCTTGTGAAGCATCTTGTGATTTTTATCTTGACGGATGCTTTTTGAAAAATTGTTTCTTATTACTTAAAAATGTCTTGTTTCACCTGATTACATTTAGACATCAAACAAAGCGGGTTCTGACAAAGGACGGATGGATGGATGGATGAATTTGTGATGCTGTACTTCAGTGTTCAAACAATGTAGTTGCTCTAGTGGTTGTCTGACACAGCTTATTCCTTGGGTAAACAGGGAATCGTAAACTCATGCTCAAATGGGTGCCTTGCAAAGACAACTTTTTTTTACAGTTGTGTAACTACTGAAGGGAGGAAAAATAGGACCTGCTTTTCCTAACCTCATAACATACAATGACTGACTGAAAACAATTACACCAAAAATGTAGGGATTTTTTTTCCCCTTTGACATGCTTGTGTTAAATTCTGACAATTGAAAATAATTATTTGACAAATTTGAGAAAAAAAGGAAAAAAGACATGAAGTTATTTAAATGCACACATTCATCGAGGCCCCGGCTCACTAAAGATGTTCAACATCTGTTTTTTATTTTTATTTTTTTCAAACATTTCCTCGTTGGCAACGTCCACGTGTTTCATTTATATTCACAAAGCAGTATTAATCAAATTCCAATACAAACACATTCATCTTGTTGAGCCGCTGTGAGAATTTATTTGACCCTTTTTGCATCAGATTGCACCTGGCATTGCTGAAAAGTCTAAGTGCAATCTTATTTCACAGTACGTGCAATAGTGAAAGAGTAGCAGACAAATATTTTATAACAATGAGTTCAATAGCTCAAAGGATTGTACTTGATACTGCAAGAAAATTCCACTGTGTAGAAGCTAATTAAAACAGCGCTTGCATCAAACAAGGAACATTTTGTTCTTTCCTCTGTTTTCTTTATCAGCGTTTGTATGTGGAAACACTATTTGCAGCAGAGGCGTGGGTAGGATGTGTAAACACTGGTGACTTGGCCTAGCCTTCACAAGTTTTAAACATCATTAATTATTTTCAATCATACTTTTAGAAAGTTTTCTATGAAAGGAAGTGGTTTAAAAAAGTTGGTATTGCATGTGCACCAGATACTATCTATCTGGTCACGACATTAGTTAGAAATAAAGTTTCTTTATTCTTTTACCAATGGGCTCAGTAAAGGTTTCATGTCCAGGGTCCAGACCAGGAAGAAAAGTCGTAGTTTAACACACCACTCTGTAGCTTCTGTACTGTTACCCACCCACTACCCCAATGAGACAGTGTCCTGCCCACGGCCAAAATCACACAGGCTTAATAGAGCAAATCATGGACATCTAGTAAAATTAGAACAAATTCAAATGAACAGAAAACTAGAACAATTAAATGTGCGACTTGATTTGTGATTTCACAGTATCCTGGCTGCACCAAGAGTACTTTGTTAGTTCAAATGAGTCGACTCCCTCTGATTTTTTAAAGCATCATATTGCTCAAAGTACAGGGAAAGGAGGAAGATTAACAACAATTTTCATTCAGAACTATTTTAATCCCTTACCAATTAATAGTTACAGTTCTTTTGAACATCTTATTCTTAGTTTTCCTAATTCAGATTGCAAAACTGTAAAACCACTCTTGTTTGTAGTTTTGTATCGTCCACCAGGCCCTTACTCTGAGTTTTTGGATCAGATCTCTGATTTTTTTTAAATCTGATTTGGTGCTAAATACTGACAAGGTCATTGAAGTGAGGGATTTTAACATTCATGGACATTGAAAGTGATAGCCTCAATGTAGCTTTTAGTAATATCTTAGACTCTATTAGTTTTACTTAAAGAATACATAGCTCCACCCACTCCTGCCATCATACATTAGACCTTGTGCTGACTTATGGCATAGAGTGTGAGGAAATAACCATATTTCCACACAACCAGTCCTCTCGGACCACTTTTTGATAGCCTTTGAGTTTATTATAACTGAGTTCTTTAGACATGAAAGTAAATTTCACTATAGTCTGTCTCTATCTGACAATGCTGTTGCATCTTTTAAATCAACTGTTCCATCTTTACTGTCTTCGGTATCTCAGAGGAACGTAGCAGAGGACAATATTTTAATTTCTAACCCTTCACAAACTGATGGTCTAGTTTATAATGGTACTTCTTCATTACGTGTGGCATTAGATAATGTTGCTCCTTTGAAAAAGAAAGTAATTAAGCACAGGAAGTTGGCTCCCTGGTTTAATTCTGAACTGTGTACGTTAAAACTGAACTCTAGAAAATTGGAGAGAACATGGTGCTCTACACGAGTCCTACTAACCCCTTCTTTCCACCGGAGCCGTCAGCAGCACGTTACTGCAGCAGCACGTCTTGCTTGCGTAAGCTGCTGCTTGGCCCTTCCCACGAGACGCGAAGCAGCAGGGGAGCAGCTGTCACCGACTGAGCACAAAGTCACACGAGTGACTTCGTCTATAAACACAACAACAAGCAGGAGAAAACTACAACATGGCTCCTAAAGGTTTGTGTTTTATGTTCTGTCCATTTTATAATCGCCAATACGGACCTGAAAAACAAAGAAGACCGCTAGCTAGGTGATAACTTCTCACGGGGCCGCACAGTTAGTAACTTTTTTAAAAGTAAAGCAACCGGAAGGCAGTACGTTTCTTTATTCTGAAAATCTCGGGAAGCTTCGCTCCGTTTCCGCGTCCGATTTCCTGTCTTTCCTTCCCCAAAAATGTCGAACTTGACCCGTTTCAGAGGCATAGCGCGTAGAAAATAGAACCGGCGCGTAAGGGCCGCGACATGCTGCTCCTGAGATGCGGCCGACTCACGCTGCTGACAGCTCCGGTGGAAAAGGTTCTGTTGACCACAGCGGTTCCTATCAGCAGCTATGACGTGCTGCTGCAGTAACGTGCTGCTGACAGCTCCGGTGGAAAGAAGAGGTTATCCTGGAAAAATTGCCTAGTGCTTTATAAAAAAGAGCTTTGACAAGCTAGAACTGCATATTTTTTATTGCTAATTGAGGAGAATAAAAATAATCCTAAATTTCTTTTCAGTACAGTTCCCAAACACAGAATCATAGCTCTGATCCATCTATTCCCTTAGCCTTCAGCAAAAATGACTTTGTGGGATTCTTCACAAATAAAATTAACTCTATTAGAAACAAAATCATTAGCATCCTACCTAATGGAATTTTGACTTATAATAAATAACCAGCTCCCAGCTTTAGTCCATGAGGCAGACACCTCGTATACTTTTAGGACTAGGCTTAAAACATTTTTATTCGATAGGGCCTATGGTTAAAATCTGATGTTAGCCCAGATTTGGACAAGTGGGGGAGTAAAGAGAAGTGGAGGGTTCAGTGGAAAATACTGTCAATAAAGATGGCTCTCCCTTGCCCTGCCCCCATCTAAAAGTCAAGGTTATCCAGAGTTATCTCTGTAGTTATGCTGCTATAGGCTTAGGCTGCTGGAGGACATAATGACCACTTTCTACACTCTACTACTTTCTTCTTTTATTTCTATCTTAATTGCACTATTTCCTGCAATTTTATTTGTTAACTTTAAAGTCAAAGTCAAAGTCGTTTTATTGTCACTTCTACCACATGTGTAAGACATACAGAGAAATGAAATTGAGCTTCAGGACACGTAATTCAGAGATCAGACATACATGGGCAAGACACATAACAAGAATTGGTGACTGTGGTCCTTCACAACATGAGTCGCACTACCTTAATAGATGAAAAAGGGAATTACATGAGGATAGATTGGGGGAGGGAAAAAAAGGGCATACCAGAGTTACTCCCGGCAGGGCGTAGCTTTACTACGCAAAAAAAACGCCTCAACCCCCCCTACTTATTTTCCACCCTTATTTACAAATAAATTCTTTAAAAATCCTGCCATGTGAATTCATGGATATTTTTTTCACATTCTGTCTTTCACAGTTGAAGTGTACCTTTGATGTAAATTACTGACCTCTGTCATCATTTTAAGTGGGAGAAATTGCACAATCGGTGGCTGGCTAAATACTTTTTTGCCCCACTGTATTTCAGCAAGATAAGCATTTCTTCGTCTAGATCACACAGTCCCAACTCGATCAAAATTCTCTTTCTCGCGTTGCTTGCCATTTTTCAGACCGCAAAGTGATTTCCAAGGAAATAGTAAGACGTCACTGTACTGCTACCTACGCTATGCTCTCTGTCGTCCTGGTGGAGAATTGCTTTGCAACACCCCTTCAGCAAACGGGAAAGTATGAGAGCAAAATGCTTCCATCAATCCGTGCGTGTCTGTCCCTTGTGGAGCTGACGCAGAAGCATGACTCAGGCTTTAGTCATGCACATGTTTGTGGAGATGCCTTTCAGTCGTTGATAACAGGTTGAACCTAAATATTTGCCTTCAGTCATCCCTACCTACCTACACACACACTCACATACTCAGACTCCCACTTGTAATTTCACTTTGAACTTTCTTGTGCTTTTCTCACATTTTAATACAACATTTTGTGTGAATTGCTGTTTGTTTTGCTTACAGACAGAATTGGTTGGTGATAGAGATGACTGGGATTTTTATTTCTTCTCGATTCTGATGCATTTCACATGTCTATGCATGTTAAATATGCTTATTTATTTTAAGTATTATATTCTATAGCACACATTTGATAACCTAGTGAATTTTATTTAAACTGAGCTGAACAACTAGATTAAACCTGGACCTGATTTGGACTTGTTGCTTTAGTGCTTTAAGATGAGTTTTGTTTTGAAAACTGCTGTAGAAATAAAATTAGTTAAAAGTCCTTCCTGTTTTATTAAACCACTTCAGGATGTTGGAATTGATCTTTTAAAGTAAATGAAAACAAACCAATAGCATTTCTGTTAGAAGCTGAACAGGTTTTTGCAGTTTTCTTGTTTTTTCAGAAAGTCATGTGTAGCCTGTCTGACGTATTCAAAGACAATTTAATCTTAAGCAGCTGCATGGTGCAGTTTGTAGCACTGTTGGCTGCAGCCTTTCTGCAAGAGTTTGCATGTTATTTTCACAAGCGTGGTTTAGGGTTGTCTTATTTGTTGGAAGCTGATATGTTACATCTCCGACAGGAGGTGTTAAAATGTGAAGGGGGGGGGGGGGTAACATAAGAATTGCGACAGTGGATTTAAAATGGGTTCAGTTGTTATAAAAGGTTCTAAAAACAAGTGCAAACAGATGGCGAGCATTATTAAAATAATGCAAAATGAAAAATTCACTATAAGGTTAACAGTTAAAAGACAACTTATAAACTCTATAGAACACCTGGTTAACACTTTATTAAAAGTTTTACCTAAACTGAAGGTGTTTTAAAAACACAACAAAGTTGATAAAAGTCTAAAAACCAAAACAGAGTTAACCTTAAAACAGAGTCAACCAAGTTGACATCAACCAAAGATCCCTTTGGGTCGCTCAGTTTTACCCTTTTAAAACTCATCAACTCAGAGTTGAAACTTAAGAAGTTAAAACTGATCACAAACAAAGGGGATGAAAACAAAATGAGGCCTGGAGGACAGCAGAACCCCTGCACTGCTGCCTCCCAGACTGCTGAAGGAACAGCCTTTTTATCCCATGTGTTGGTCATCAGAAGGTTTCGTCTCAGCTGTGCTCCTCAGCAGCCTGGAAGAGAGGAGGAGGAGGGGCGGTGTCTGGTTGATCACCGGGGCTGGGTGATCCTGGCTCCTCCACCTGAAGGGGCCAGGCTGGTGGCCATAACATGAAATATAATGCAAGTATCTGGTTTGTTTGTGTGACAGGGTGAATGGAGCAGCAATCAAAGGTTATGAGGAAGACGTTGGGAACAAAACATCAGTTTATGTTCACACTTCCTTCTCAATCACTCAATCACTTTATATTCTCAAGAAGTACGGATACCAATCTGCACCACACGACAAGGTATTAAAGCTACACTAGTAGTGTAATATCTTATATTTCGCACGTATGCATGAATATATGTTTGTCCATTCACAGGGGATAAAGTATGTCCTGATTCCTGAGGGGATGAGGGACTTCCAGTGGCTCAAGGCTCTTTTTAAAGAAGGAAACTATCAAAATACAAAGTAACTATCAGCCTAACACATCAGAAGCACTTAGAATGTATGAAAATAAAAACACGTTTTATCCTGCATCTTATCTCATGACAGCTTTGTGTAAACATTTGCAGCTTCATTGGCAGAATAATTTCATTGTAATTATTTAAAATCTGATTATAAGTGTTTCAATTATTGCTTGATTCATGCTTGTGTAAGAAAATGAGCACAAGATTATTTAAAATAAGTCAAACACAAATAGGGAATATATCTTCTAATTGACTTTTTTAATGGTTGTGTCATAATTACATGTCATAGTCTGCACCTTTTTGCAATCCATGCTTGTAAGTTCCGCTCACAGACTCTTTTTTTCTCCAAAGCTGCAACATGAAACACATGAAAGTCTAGCAATTTAGCTACAGGTCAGGTGACATCAGTTTGATTATTGCAAAGCGGCTCTGAATTGATTGGACGGGATTGTGGCCTTTTATGATTAAATTAGTAATAAATGTCCCCTTTTAATGCCTGTGTATGATTGCATATATATATATATATATATATATATATATATATATATATATATATATATATACATTTCCAACTGTGTGATTATCAGTGTGAGAATTTACTGGCTGTTACAATTAAAACCTGTCTGTGTGCGTGTCGACTTGTGCACTGATGTACTTTAAAAAGATGTTGTCCTGAACTAACCTTTAACTGGTTTTACAGGATTCAGTTATCAAACCACTGAACAAATAACTTTGAAAGGAAGCTGGCACTGTGAGCAGATTGTTTTTCTGATTCTCATCAGTGTCTTTTATGATTCTAATCCAGTCCTAGAAATTATTACTCTGGCCAGTACAACGAGAGCCGCTACTATGTTCTGCACCAGGACTTCATGAGATATGTGCGGAACAGGTCAGTCTTTAAACCCAATCCTTTCCACATTTTTCATAATCCAACTATTTTGCACCCTCTTGTAATTGCCATGCCATGCCAATTTATTTCTAAAACACAGTTGCCCAAAGTGCTGTACAATAAAACCAACATCAAATACAAATGATAAAACAGATAAACCAGTACACAGTAATTAAACAAAGCAAGGGAGAATCATTGGCCAAACGCCAGGACATAGAAGTAGGTCTTTGGTAGTGAGTAAGGGATGGTGGGGGGAGTGTGGGGGCATTGATTCTATTTCATTGCATTTGAAGTAAAAGAAGATCAGTAGACCTCAAGAAGGATGCAGGAACATATAGAGTAATCAGGACAGACAAATAAGACAGGGCAAGGCCATTCATTACACACTCAAAGCAAAATATTTACTTATGTGTTTCTGACATTACAAAAATTATGAAAGCTCTTTCCGTTGGGCAGCTTTGGCAGTTTTTAGATCTTGTTTAAATACCTACTTTTACAACTTGGCTTTTAGACAGTGACTCATTTAATCGTTTTATTGTTTTGTTGTGTTTCTTGTTGTTCATATTGTTTTTATCTGTTATTATTGTTCAGTATTTTTTAATCCTTGTTGTTTTTGCCTTTATTCAGTTTCAATTGATGCTGCCTGTGCAGCACGTTGGGCAGCTCCTGTGCTTTATTTTAAATGTGCTATAGAAATAAACTGGCATGGCATGGCATGGTATGGTATGGTATGGTATAGTGTGGTATGAAATTCCATCTTTCAGTTCTTTTTAAAACACAGAAAAGGTTTATTTACCTGCAACGTTTCGTTTGCAGCTGCAAACATCATCAGGCTGACGCCAATGGTGGCGTCACTTCCTTTGTTTATCCGCGGGCAGCAGAAGACTTTGTCGCCCTCTGCTGCCCGCTCTCCCCTCTCCGATGATGCAGTCCCATGCGCGATCCAACAAGTAAACTCCATTGTCTCTGTTCATGGTCTCACATCCATGTCTCCTTATCTCGATAGCTTCTTTTATCCATCTTTTGTATTTCTGTTGTTCGGTGTTTATGATCCTTGTGTTGTCCCAGTCCATTATATGGTTTTCTCTTGAGCAGTGATCTGTTACAACTGACTTCTTTATTGTGCTTTCTGCTTCTTCTTTTGCTGCTCTTGTGTGTTTTTGACTGGCCTCTTTCTCGCACTCCTTTCTATGTTCTATTGTTCGTGTGTTGAGTTGGCGTCCGGTTTCTCCTATGTATGTTTTATTGCAGAGTTTGCATGGGATTTCGTAAATGACTCCACATTTCAGTCCAGCTGGTATCTTATCTCTTGGGTGTACTAGTCTGTTTCTAACTGTTGTGTATGGTTTTGTTGGTGTGCTTATGTTGTGTTTTTTCGTTGTTGCTCTTATTTTTTCTGTTATGTATGGTAAGGTTATCACTGGTTTTGGTTTTGGTTCTTGTCTTTCTGGGTTTCTGGTTCTTTGCTTTGGTTGATCTTTTCTTTCTGTTGTTGTTTGTTGCTTTCCTTTGTTTATTGCCCATGTCGGGTATCTGCAGGTCTTTAAAGAGTGTTGGATACACAAACAAAACACCCCACTTAGACCAATAGTTGACAGCATAGGTACACCATCATACAACATGGCAAGAGAAATCAGCAAAATCATCAGCCCATTATTAGGTAACACAGATCAACACTGCAAAAATAATATAGAACTGGCAAAAGAACTAAAGGAGATTACAATAGAAGATAACGACATACTCATCTCACATGACGTCACATCCCTGTTCACAAAAACACCAACCCAAAAAAAACCATAGACATAGTAGTTAACAGAATCAGACAAGACAAAACTTTACACGAAAGAACAAACCTCACAGCAGATGACATAGCACAACTGATAGGACTGGTAGCTAACTCCACTTACTTCACATACGACAACACAATATACAAACAACTGGAAGGCTTCGCCATGGGTAACCCGTTATCAGCCACCCTGTGCGAGTTTTTCATGGAAGACCTAGAACAAAAAGCCATAGCCACTGCTTCCCCAAACTGCAAAATAAAATTATGGAAACACTACGTAGATGACATACTGGAAATCATACCTAAAGGACAAACAGAAACACTAACACAACACTGGAATAACATTGACGACACAGGCAACATAAAGTTCACATATGAGACAGAAACAGAAGGCAGCATAGCATTTATGGACATGAAAATAACCAGGCAGACCGACAGGACCCTAAACATAAACACATACAGGAAACCAATACACACAAACCAATATCTATTATGGACATCAGAACACCCTACCATACACAAAATGTCAGTAATCAGAACATTATATCACAGAGCAAACATGGTAACAGATGAAAGAGACCGTAAACAAGAGGACAAACACATACAACATGCTTTATAGACCTGAGGATACCCGACATGGGCAATGAACAAAGGAAAACAACAAACAACAACAGAAAGAAAAAAGCAACCGAATCAAAGAACCAGAAACCCAGAAAGACAAGAACCAAAACCAGTGATAACCTTACTATGCATCAAAGACATACCAGAAAAAATAAAAGCAACAATGAAAAACCACAACATAAACACACCAACAAAACCATACACAACAGTTAGAAACAGACTAGTGCACCCAAAAGATAAGATACTAGCTGGACTTAAATGTGGAGTTGTTTACAAAATCCCATGCAAACTTTGCAATAAAACACATAGGAGAAACCGGACGCCAACTAAACACACGAACAACATAGAAAGGAGTGCGAGAAAGAGGCAAGTCGTAAACACACAAGAGCAGCAAAAGAAGAAGCAGAAAGCACAATAAAGAAGTCAGTTGCAACAGATCACTGCACAAGAGAAAACCATATAATGGACTGGGACAACACAAGGATCATAAACACCGAACAACAGAAATGCAAAAGATGGATAAAAGAAGCCATCGAGATAAGGAGACGTGGATGTGAGACCATGAACAGAGACGATGGAGTTTACTCGTTGGATCGCGCATGGGACTGCATCATCGGAGAGGGGAGAGCGGGCAGCAGAGGGCGACAACGTCCTCTGCTGCCCGCGGATAAACAAAGGAAGTGACGCCACCATCTGCATCAGCCTGATGATGTTTGCAGCCGCAAATGAAACGTTGCAGGTAAATAAACCTTTTCTGTGTTTTAAAAAGAACTGAAAGATGGAATTTGAAACTAAACACAGCAAGAACACACCAAAAGTGGTGTGGTATGTTGTGGCATGGTATGGTATGGTATGGTATGGTATGGTATGGTATGGTATGGTATGGTATGGTATGGTATGGTAGAATGAATTACAGGAAGTGACCCTCTGATGAAGTAAATAACTGCAACCACTTAATCTTTTAGGAGCTGTCATTAAATTAGAGGCATTCACATTTTAAAACCAATAAAATCAAATTACAAAAAGAGTTAATCTGTAAAACATATCAGTTTACAGTGAGATATTAAATTCCAGGTAGATTTTTTTTGTTTTGACTCCTTTTATTCTCCTGCAGGTTCTTAAAATCAGATAACCTGAATAAAGGATTCTGGGATATTGTCCGACCGACTAATGGAGCGTTTGCTGTCTTCTTGGCTCTACACTCGTGCGACACGGTAAATCTGCTTTGGTCTTGCATCCTTGTTGCATATTTTACTATTTTATAGTGCTCTGAAATGTGAAACCGCACTTCCTTCACCTGTTTACTTAATAATTATTGGTTTATGCCAGTGGTGACTTTTGCTGTTGTATTTTTGAACTGCATAGTTTTTGTGTTTGTCCTACAAATAAAAAATGTGTTTGTAATGTTGAATTTTAAAAAAATGCAAATTTTAATTGGTCTAGTTAATTGCAACTAACAGTATAGTAATTACTTGATATTTAACCAAGATAATAAGCAACATAGATTATTTTTATTTGGATTTTCTCTCAATGGGCGAGAAGATACTGATTTTATGTACATTTTAAATGACAGCTGGTCTGTGACAGATTTTATTGCCTATTCCAGTCAAACCAGTGACATGCTCGTTGAGAACAAATAAACTGTATCACTGTTGTACTGTGACAAGTTAAAATTGCTGTTGCAAAAACTGGCACACTGAAGCCCATATCTCTGACTAGAGCTGCAGAAACAGAAAGAATTTAAAATATTTTTCAAGGAAGCTGATACATAGTATTGTACACCAGTAGCCCACCGGAGGGGGAAGTAGAATCATGGAAGTTAAAATGTTTATTCTAGGTAACATGTTCATCTTATCCACTGAAATTCTAATTAGAGTTGAAGCCTGCAGGTGTTTCTGGTAATATCCTCTTCAGTCCTTTTCAGGACGGACAGGTAGTTTCGTTTAGCAGCTGCTGTATATTAAGTCCAGTTTTATCATCCAAGTAGTTTCCTTTACAACAACCATCTAAGGGTGGAATAATATTTTATGACTATCAACATTAAGCATCAATTCTGAGTTGGAATTATCATCAATTTTCCATTGCTTATTTGGAGTCGGGTTGAAGTCTGGTCAGGGCAGTAGAGCTGAGGCCCAGACTTCCCTCTACCCAGCCTTTGGCCAGCTTCGGGGGAATCCCAAGGCGTCTCCTGGCCAGCCAGGCAGGACGCTTACTGTTTCTGTGTGTATGTAAATATAGTTGACACCTTGCCCAAGCAGGCCCAAGCAGGCTTGTCTGCTATGCAGACGACACCCAGCTCTATCTGTCATTTCCACCGGACGACCACACTGTCTCTGCACGAATATCAAACTGTCTCTCTGACATATCAACATGGATGAAATCCCACCATCTCCAACTCACCTCTCTAAAACTGAACTACCTGTCATCCCAGCAAAACCATCCATACAGCACAATATCTCAATTCAAAATGACTTCCTATCTCTGGCTCCTTCAAAGGCAGTTCGAAATCTGGTTGTTGTGATTGATGAACACCTGAGCTTTAAAGATCATGTTGCATCTGTTGCTCGTTCATGCAGCTTTGCGTTGTATAACATACAAAAGATCAGACCATAACTAACACAACATGCCACCCAGCTCCTGGTGCAATCTACTGTCATCTCCTGCCTCGATTACTGCAATGTCCTTCTAACTGGTCGTCCAGGCTGTACTGTGAGACCTCTTCAAATGGTCCAGAACGCAGCGGCGCGTCTGGTCTTCAATCAGCCAAAAAGAGCACACGTCACCCCTCAATTCATTGAGCTCCACTGGCTACTGCTAGCAGCACGCATCAAATTCAAATTGCTAACAATAGCTTACAAAGTTTGAGATGGTATGGCTCCCATCTACCTGAATCCTCTTGCAAAGGCTTGCGTCTCGGCCCGGCCGCTCCGGTCATCACAGGATCGTCGGCTAGCAGTGCCTACACCACGCTCAGGACATTCCAGACTCTTCTCATGCATCGTGCCACAAATGTGGAATGACCTTCCAAGCACTACCAGAACAGGGGCTTCCTTTTCAATTTTCAAGAAACTCCTGAAGACCCTGCTCTTCAGAGAGCATCTTCTTAACTAGCACCCCTCCCTGCACCCGTCACCCCTCTCTACTGTCCACTCCTTGTTCCCTACTCTCCATGATTGTTGTCAAGTTGTTGTTATTGTTGTTGTTGTTAGCCTCAAGGGCAACATGCCGATTATCACTTGTAAGTCGCTTTGGACAAAAGCGTCTGCTAAGTACATAAACATAAATGTGTTGAGACTGCTTTTAATGACCAACACAGAGGAAAAGGACTCAGTGTTGAGATACTAAAGATGTGAATGAAACCTACCTTTGTGTCGTCCTTTACTCCTCCACATTGGTGACCCTGTGAGCAAACATGTTGACCGACGAAGCGGCCCAAGTTCCAGCACCACTAACTGCTGCTGGACCACAGCTGGCTCCACGGTTCTTGTCTGCTGTGGCTGTTAAGCTTCCGGATTTTTGGCTCCATGACCCTTCAGCACAATTTTTTCACATCGAAGAGCAGTTTGCACTGCGCGGCATTTCTTATGACGACACGAAATACCACCATGTGGACGCTGCACTGGATCCACTTTCTACCCGGGTGATGTACCTGCTCTGGAACCCTCCAGCCCGGGAGAAGTTTAATGCCCTCAAACAACTGCTGGTTCAATGCTGCACCCTCTCTGATGCGGAACGAGCGGAGAAGCTGCTCTCTCCTGCCGGACTCGGAGATGGCACCGCCTTGGAGCTTATGGAGAGGATGCTCTTCCTACTTGGTTCCGACAACGGAGAATTCCTCTTTAGCCTCTTTTTCCTCCGTCAGCTCCCGGCTCAGGTGCAAGCCGTTCTCACAAACTCTGCTTCACTGCAACAGAAGGATTACCACGCTGGCTGCTTGTTATTCCGTAACAAGCTAAACTAGCACCCTCCCTGCACCCGTCCCCCCGTCTACCGTCCACTCCTTTGTTCCCTTCTCTCCATGATTGATGTCAAGTTGTTGTTATTGTTGTTGTTAGCCTCAAGGGCAACATGCCGATTATCACTTGTAAGTCGCTTTGGACAAAAGCGTCTGCTAAATACATAAACATGAACATAAGCGACTGAAAATGGTGAGCGGTTGCCACGTGCTGTTCCAGCACAGTGCCCACAGCTACATCTGATGCATCTGGCCCCAAGCATTTCATCCTAGATCTGGAGGGGCATAGGGATTCAGTTTCCATTGACAGGCTGAAAGCTGCACATGTCCTGGGAGACGAAACAGTTGGCAGCACAGGCCCCACGTAGAGGGCGGCCTCCATCTGCCATTTGGTCAGACCCCATTTCAACCCACATGGATGTGCCCGTGCCAGTACAGTGCCAAAACTAACCTCCCCAACCACACACCACCCATGTTTAGTTGCTCAGGCCGCTTGATCAGAACCAGAAACTTAGATGTGTAACAGACCATCTGAGTGTTCGGGGGTCGTGTGTGGGGGCGTCACAAAGAGGCTAAACTCACACCCAGGTGTACATACAAGCCTGCATGGGCAAGGCGTAAATGAGATGAGACTGCTTTTAATGACCAACACAGAGGAGAAGGACTCAGTGTTGAGATATGAATGAAACCTACCTTTATGTTGTCCTTGACGTATCCGCAGTATCATCTGCATAAAAGTGATATAGAATGTGATGATGACCCAAAATTAACTCATTCACTGCCAGCCGTTTCCTGATCGCTAACGGCCTTCGCTGCCAGCGTTTCTCACCGTTTTTACGGTTTTTTAAGTCACAGAACGTTGTGCGCTAGCATGATGTCGATGCCAAAACAACCAAAACAAAGCGGAGACTCACCTCTTACATCAGGAAGAATCAGTGTGTTTCGAGCGTTATCCGTTCTTTCATAATCCGTTGTTGAATTGTGATCGGCAGACACTTTTCCAGTTCGCGCCTCACTTTTTTTTACAGGAACGGCCCAAAACGATCTCCTAATACATGGATGGTCTGCTTCCTGATCATGTGACATGTGACGTATGCGGATGATGATCGGCTTCAGGGCTGAGATGTTTGTTCTCTCAGTGCGGGGGCTCGTTCCGATGCTCAAACAGTAAAAAAAAATACAAATGACGACTTTGGTCGTCATTGGCAGTGAATGAGTTAATTGTAGCTATTTTTGTGTAGTTCCTAATGGAACCCCAGCTTTAATTCACTTCAGTTCAGTTTATATGTATAGCCGCACACACACAACACATATACCAAGTGGTGTTTCTATGATTTCTTAGTACAGATTCAATTTCTTTAGAAAATGAATGTTACTGTCTTTATCTGATTTAATCTATAAGTAATTCAACAGATGAACTAGTGGTAGCACGAGATTAACAAATTGTTATTGAACGCTGTCAGAGACAGACAGTCATGAAACCACTCCAGTAATTATTGTATGTATAAACTGCTTGACGTCGAGTGCTTTCCTCCTCAGGTGAGCGCATATGGGTTCATGACAGAAGACTACAGGAAATATTCTAACTACTACGTTGAAAGGCACCATAAAACCAATGTCATTTTTTATGCCAACCATGACTACATTCTAGAGAAGAATCTGTGGACAAGCCTCCATGTCAGAAAAATACTGAAACTTTTTATGAGAACTGGATCATAGAAAAGGACAGAATAACCAAAGAATGCAGGATGTCAAACGTTTACAGTATAAAAAAGAAAAATCTATGTAAACCTGCATATTCTTCTCCGTGTTGAGCTTTTGAGTAGGTTTTGTCAAGGCTTTATTTTTTTATTGAGTAAATGATCAGATTTGAAAGTGAAAGTTTTGGACACAGATCCCATTGTGAAAGCTACTGGGAACAGTCATTGTGTCATTTATTTTAATTTTACTTTATTTAAAACTTTTTTCTTATTTCTCAGCAGGAGTCGCTTAACTACAAAAACATTTCGGTTAGTGAAAAGTTCTCTATTTTATGACACCTGTAGCCCCATCAATGGACACAAAATAAAATGTGATCCAATAGATTTTCTTTGTATAGTTGCAAAATTACGATCTACAATTTGTTTTTAATCAGAAGTTGAAGTTAGTGACATAAGATGTTCAAGAGAGTAGCACTGTCAATGTTCAGGTAAAGCATTTCAAGTGCAGTAGACTGATGTCTGTTAGGGATGCTGCTCAGTCACCTTAAGCAGCTGTAGCGAGAAGGAAACTCTTTCACTGCTGTTTGGTTAATGGTCTAATGCATTTACAATTAAAGTATTTCAGTGATTTAGTTTTACTTCTTACATTCGTGGCAAGGTGGAGAAACATGGCCCGGGCAGGATTCAATCCCCAGACTCCTAAGTGAGAGTCACGCGAACTAACCAGTCAGCCAAAGGGTCATCCCTGTGGCCAAGAAGCCAAGGTGTATGATCAGTTGGGATACAGTGACAGGATGCTCACCTTGTCACACATGGTTGGAAGCATGAAAGAATGTTTCTCACGTTATCAAAAGCTTTTGATGTAATAATTTGTTTCACCCTGTAAAATCTGATTAGTTCCTTTGATCCGACCTGTAGGCAGTGGTCTCCACACTGTGGGATGCTTTACTCCTGGCCTTGTGCTCTTTAACTTCAGTGAAGTCTTCTACAAAGCAGCTGGAACGCATTTGTTTACTCAGGCTTTTAAATACATTTCAATTTTGTGATTCATTGTTTCATGCTCTTATGTTTTCTGGGTGTGTGTGTGTTTACATTGTTTTTGTTTTGTAATCAGTTTTTATGTGTGTGGGTTTTGTGTCCTCCATTTTTATTGTTAGTGAAGCACTTTGATTATTTCTGGAATAAGTGCTAAATAAATAAGCATTACTTACTTACTATTACTTGAAAAAGCGTGCAAAATGATTGCACAGGGGAGTAGGTGATTATGTGTTAGAGTTACTAATATGTACAAAATAAAAGGCACTTAAATGTAGGTGTTAGGAAAAAAACTAAGTATGATCTTACAATTTACTACTGCTTAACGATATACAATTCACAAATAATAGTTCAGTAAGCACATATCTTAGTACTTTGAGCTGGTTTTTCCCAGTAACTTGCATTGATGTGTATTTTATTTTAGCTGTTGGTGACTCTAACGTGTAATAACCTACTCCTGTGTAATTATAATTATGGGTGCAGTTGGTGTGCATGCTTTTGTTATGTAAGGGTAATTTACCAGATTTCAGAGTTAGTGGTTTGCTGATATTTCAACACCTTGCACTATAATTTAATGAATCTGTTCTAGTAAAGAAGTATTTTATATTATGCCCTCAGGGGTGTTTCAAGTAAAATAAGGGATTTTTATAAATGATGAGATGAATGCACCTTTTGTGATTTGTCTGTTCACCACAAAATACGTCAGTCACAGTGATAAATTGTGGCTGTTATTTTTTCCAATATTATAAAAAGAAAATATGTTTACAAAAAGAAGAATGGGTCATTTGAACATAGAGAGTAATGTGTCATTTTTTTGTTCATAAGGTTGTTAGGTGGTTAAATGGATATTAGTCTTTTGTCGGGACTATTAAAAGTACAAATGTTGCTTTTGTTTTGGACCGTGTGGTTTGTTTAAGGGAAGGAAGTCCAGGCCAACATCTATAAGGATTTGTCTGTTCAGAGAAAAATAATAGTTCAATTAATCAATTCAATTCAAAAATACTTTATTAATCCCAGAGGGAAATTGATTGCTGTAGTAGCTCAGAATAATAATAATAATAATAATAATAATAATAATAATAATAATAATAATAATAATAATAATAATAATAATATTAATAATCAAGTCATCAAAGAGTTATGGTATATTACAATGGCTGTTGGCAGGAAGTATCTTCAGTAGCAGTCAGTGTTGCAGCGAAACTGAAGAAGCCTCTGACTGAAGACACTTCCGTTGTCGGACAGTCTTGTGAAGAGAATGCTCAGGGGTGTCCAGAATTTTCTTGATTTTCTGGAGAATCCTTCTTTGCATTATCTCCTCCGTTGTTCCACAGCCTGCCCCAGGACAGAACCAACCTTTTTTATTAGGCTGTTTAGCCTTTTCGGGTCCCTGCTTCTGATGCTGCTACCCCAGTAGACGATGGCTGAAGAGATTACACTCTCAACAACAGACTTGTAGAAGATGTGCAGCATCTTGCTACAGACATTGAAGGACCTAAGCGTCCTCAAGAAGTAATCAGGTGATTATTTCAGTTATTTAATCATTTTTAATTTAATAAATCTCACTTTTTATATTAAATTATTTGTAAGAATTAACCCTTTGATGCATAATGGTCACTACAGTGGACAGGTAGTCAAAATTGTTATCTATTTATTTTTGCTATTAAGCACAGCTGTTGAATTTTAATTTCTAACTAATTTAATTTAGTAAGAGAAAAGTCCCTTTTAAGGGATACTAACCAGTTTTGCTTGCTTTTAGCACCCCTCAGTGTCCGTTTGTAGAAACGAAACAATCTCGCTGTGCGGTTGTCATTTAACACCTTAATCTACCACCAGCCGAAACGTCTTCCAGCGTTTCTTAGTGTCTAGAGGAGTGATTATTCACTAATTTAAACAAATAAGCTGGGTTCATGATCTAAAACATGCAGAAAACGTCCTGAAGCCAAACAGCAGCCCCAAGTCCCAGCAGATCAGACCAGCAACTGTGAAGTTGCAAATACGATACTGTGGCCACAGGGGGCGATAGGGGCTGGGTGGCCTTTCATTAACAATAAATGTAAAGAGTGATTTTAGCACATACTGGTTTAAGAAAATGATTTGAAAATTGAAAAGTTGCTTATTGTCCCTTATTGTCGACAGTGTCTGTAGTTCGCCTTCAGCCCGCTAGAGGGTATGTGAGTTTTCACAAGCTACTGCTTGTTCCAGGCAGGGACGCTCGAGCAGCTGGAAATAAACTGGTTTTATTTAGGTAAAAGGGCTGGATAGACCGTCATGTTTGACACTGCTACATAAATACAAAATAATTGCTTTTTTAGATAAAAATAGGAGAAAAATACTACTTCATTAATTCACTGACGCTGACCTGAGAGTGTCAGCTAGTTTACCAATAAACTGCACCTTCTGCTGCCTCGTTTGAGTTACGACTACAGCAGAATAATGTTTTAAAATAGTAAATAAAAATGTTTTTATCTCAAATTAAGTCGAGCATGTGGTTCGTTATTGTATAAAATGTTGGAGAAATTATTGCTGCTGTTATTATTGCTTAGACGTGTTTAAGAGGCGTGTCTTGCGGATGCGGAAGAAGAAATCTCCCGTCATGCATTGCGGCGTAGGTTAACACGTTTATGTTAAAGAAACGTAAAAATTCGATATTACATTTGTAAATTTCATTTTGCCGCATTTATATTAGCGTAAAATGTGTTTTATGACTTTATAAAGTATTTGTTACGAATAAATCAGACGACCCGTCACCGTAACTGTATTACCTTTGGTATAATAAGTCTGGTTTACAGCTGCCAATCAGATCACTCTTGTTTCTCTTCAGATCGTATAAATCTTTCGCCTTTTACTAAAGATTTCCGTGGAGAGGAACAACAAAAGTTAACCTCAATTTTTTGATGCCCTGCGAATGTAGGGCTTCCTGAAATGTCAAAAATAGTTGTTATCATTTTATGACCCCACCCAATCAGAATTACTGACAGGAGAAAGTACGATACATATAGAATTAAGTAGCACGTGTAGGCATGTGTTAATTCACCTTCGCAAATGATTCACAAAGCCTAATGAGCAAACATGGTTTCATTTACAGTCAAAATTGTATTTGCACCCCACAGTATTCAATTTGGTGTTACAAATGAAAGTTTTCACCTTCCACAAATATATATTTTTAAATTATATGTTTATATTTATTTATTTGGTAAATCACAACATCACCTTTAGGTTGAAAATTGTAAGTTGCTTTGAATAAAGTGTCTGCCAAATATATAAACATGAAACATATGTGCTGGATGGTGAGGAACCAGAAATCTGAGGTGAGTTTGACCGACTTCCGGGGAGGTTTGTTAAGATGAACGGCTCTCTGCAGGGACTCGGCTCTTATCATTCACTTTGAAACCCCGTTCAAAAGATTTGATTCATTCATGAAAGTCACATCACTAAGTTATACAGAGTCAGTGACAAGATTTAGGAATTAGTTCTCTTAAATGGTCTCTCTCTCTCTCTCTCTCTCTCTCTCTCTCTCTCTCTCTCTCTTTCTCTTTTTTGAATAAATGTTGTAAACTTTTAATTTCTAACTAATTTAATTTAGTAAGAGAAAAGTCCCTTTTAAGGGATACTAACCAGTTTTGCTTGCTTTTAGCACCCCTCAGTGTCCGTTTGTAGAAACGAAACAATCTCGCTGTGCGGTTGTCATTTAACACCTTAATCTACCACCAGCCGAAACGTCTTACAGCGTTTCTTGGTGTCTAGAGGAGTGATTATTCACTAATTTAAACAAATAAGCTGGGTTCATGATCTAAAACATGCAGAAAACGTCCTGAAGCCACACAGCAGCCCCAAGTCCCAGCAGATCAGACCAGCAACTGTGAAGTTGCAAATACGATACTGTGGCCACAGGGGGGCGATAGGGGCTGGGTGGCCTTTCATTAACAATAAATGTAAAGAGTGATTTTAGCACATACTGGTTTAAGAAAATGATTTGAAAATTGAAAAGTTGCTTATTGTCCCTTTAAGTCGACAGTGTCTGTAGTTCGCCTTCAGCCCGCTAGAGGGTATGTGAGTTTTCACAAGCTACTGTTCCAGGCAGGGACGAGCAGCTGGAAATAAACTGGTTTTATTTAGGTAAAAGGGCTGGATAGACCGTCATGTTTGACACTGCTACATAAATACAAAATAATTGCGTTTTTAGATAATAATAAGAGAAAAATACTACTTCATTAATTCACTGACGCTGACCTGAGAGTGTCAGCTAGTTTACCAATCAAACTGCACCTTCTGCTGCCTCATTTGAGTTACGCCTACAGCAGAATAATGTTTTAAAATAGTAAATAAAAATGTTTTTATCTCAAATTAAGTAGAGCATATGGTTCGTTATTGTATAAAATGTTGGAGAAATTATTGCTGCTGTTATTATTGCTTAGACGTGTTTAAGAGGCGTGTCTTGCGGATGCGGAAGAAGAAATCTCCCGTCATGCATCACGGCGTAGGTTAACACGTTTATGTTAAAGAAACGTACAAATTCGATATTACATTGTAAATTTCATTTTGCCGTATTTATATTAGCGTAAAATGTGTTTTATGACTTTATAAAGTATTTGTTACGAATAAGTCAGACGACCCGTCACCGTAAATGTATTACCTTTGGTATAATAAGTCTGGTTTACAGTCTTTAACCAGATCACTCTTGTTTCTCTTCAGATCGTATAAATCTTTCGCCTTTTACTAAAGATTTCCGTGGAGAGGAACAACAAGAGTTTACCTCAATTTTTTGATGCCCTGCTTTTGTGGGGCTTCCTGAATTGTCAAAGTGAACCATCCTAATATATCCTAATACCTATCACTACTAAAAATGCTGACAGAGGGGAAAGAAAGTCACATATAAAAAAAGGGAACGTGTAGACATGTTTTACTTCACAAATTATTTACAAAGTCTAATGAGCGAACAGTAGGGCTCCCTCTCATGTGAAGAAGAAAGAAGTTAACCACATACTGCATTACTCGTTCTTATTATCGTGCATGAGAATGTTTCCCTATAATTTATCACGCAGAACGCGCATTTGCTGCCCATAAGATGTTTCCCCCAAAATACATGGTCTATAACAGGGGTGTTCAATTCCGGAGCTGGAGGTTCGGTATCCAGCACGTTTTAGTTTTAAGTCTAAACGGTAAATGCACTTCTTTACACTTTGACATTATTTATATATACACACATATAGCCACACACTTTCAAATGAGCTCTTACAACAGTAAGATTCTAATTAGTGGTTAATTAGTGCTGCTGTAACAAGTGAATGTACACCCTGTGTGATTAATGAAGTCTAGAGCAGGTTCAATTAGGTAAAAATGAATGATAATTTAATAAATGTGATATTTGTATTTATACACATCAAAATATCAAT
Source organism: Nothobranchius furzeri (assembly GCF_043380555.1). NCBI lineage: Eukaryota > Metazoa > Chordata > Actinopteri > Cyprinodontiformes > Nothobranchiidae > Nothobranchius > Nothobranchius furzeri. The sequence goes on along the minus strand of NC_091756.1, from coordinate 44,814,634 downwards.
ATAATTGTATTTAAAATGACACAATTGTGCTGCAAGGATAACATTTATTATAGCTACTACTAAGACAATGTTAGATTACAATCTGATCGTAACTTTCATATTTTTGACAAAACTCTAAACCACAAGCAGAGATTCTGGAGCCATGTGAGGAGAGGTTGGGCCAACAGTGATGTTTCTTAGGTTCCTTAGACTGGAGGTAGCTTTCACTGTGATGACCAACGTCGTGGAGATGGAGCACAGGATTTTCTGTTACAAGATCAGGAGGCTCTGAGGAAAAAAGGAATATTAGTATGACTAGTATGACTTACAATAGCAAGACTGGTGAGTTTTGTTAAGTTACATACGGCCAAGATTTTCAAGTTGTATGGGAGCCACAGAGCAGAAAGGTGGAGAGATCAAGCCATCTGGGAGGTGGACAGCATGAGTCACGAGTGGATGAGCAGAAAGATCCATAATGACAACAGGTAACTCCTCTGTTGTACAGTGGTGAGCAGCCTGGCTGAGGAGGAGAGAAGGAAAAACACACAGAGTAGAATACTAACTAATAATTACAATCTCTTGTGTAGCTCACCTTACGTGCACTTTAAAACCTGGACCTGTGCCTGCTCACAGCATCCCGTTTGTCTGGTCTCTGGAACTGGGCACAGAGAGGTTCTGGAACCGGAATTTTGTCTCCTGATATGGGAGAGGATCCACCACCACAGAGTCGAACAGCAGGTCCATAAGCTTGTGCACATATACTGGAAAATGGTTTTCAGTATTACAATAGTTCTCCATGATCATCATTTTGGTGTTATCATACAATATATGACATACATGAGGTTGGATTGGTCTTCAGGGCTCTCACTGTGTAGTCTCCACGTTTGTACTTTGGGCACACCACAGCATATCTCAGCTCACCAGTTGCTGTTGCTGCATGTGAGCGTACTGCATTTTCATTATAGTGCATTGCAGCAATTTGCAATCTGAAATAATCAAATAAACGAACCATATAGATTTTAGGCAAAATTCTACATTTCATGCTAAAATTTAAACAATTAGAGGCATTAATTTGACCATTTATTCTATTCATTACCTAGACAGCATTCCTTTGAAGGAGAAGACCTGACTTTTTGGAGTGAATCTGATGATGAGGCTGTGGAAGGCCTCCAAGGTGGATGTGTGGTACTGAGGGCTTATCTTCTCTACGTCCTTCACAAACCATGGAGCTAACAGAATGGCAGTGAGCTTCTCACATGATGCAGTGCCTGCGTTGAAAATGTTAATTACATAAATTACAATTTGATCAACTTTAGAATGTTGCTATTATTTCATTGAGAAAAAGTTACCCATAGCTGACATTTTTAGATGACAAATGTATGAAAGAGTGACTAATAGTGCTGTCGGCAGGTGTGGTCATTACTTATGGCATCTTAGTACATATTATTTCAATTAAGGCTGTTCTGCCTAAAACCATGAGTTGTGTGGTGCCCTCTTGTGAAATTTCTGCACAGCATTTTATTCTTGATAATTAATTGCTGTTGGCCAAATGGTGGTGTGTGACCTTAGCAGCTACGTGTGACGTCTGTAACTCTCATGCTCCAAAAATATGTCTCCATGTTGAAGGAGGTGAAGACAAATATTCTGTTGTGGGGTGACTTGTTCTAAATGTAAAGAAACCCAACAGTAAAGGCTCAGCTGTAATGAGTACATGCTACACTTACTTGGTTTGAGCCACTGTCTTGCCTGTTCTCCATCCAGAGGTGCATGCAGACAGCTAGGGAACAGGGCGTTGTCATGGCTGTGCACATTTTGGATGTGGCTGGCAACTGAAGTCCACTTTGCTACTGCCTCCTGTCCTGAGGAGGAACTGGATGCTGACCAGTAGAGGTGGTTCACCACACTTTGCTTCCACAGTCTCACATCCTGGGTCGTCTTTCTCTTCCCCAGCTCTTCGATTTTCTTATCAACTCCTGGAGAGCCAAACAGACCCACATTTAAAATAGAAAAAAAAATCCTGTAATGTTCACTATATACATCCCCAAAGATTACCTTTTCCCATGCGCCAGGGGTCAAAGTAGTGACTGATTTCCTTTTTTTTTTCCTCCCGCAAATACTTCTGCACCCATGTGTGGCGGTCAGTCACAACTTGCTGCACATCGACCCCCCTCACCAAAAGTGTGCTCAGACTTCGCACAAATCCCCCCTTCTCCATTCGCACACTATTTCCAACTTCATTGCTCTGAAAATAAACACGATTCTCCATTGATATGTGAATAATTAACCATGAAATGCATTGGAATCATCAGGTAATGTCATACCTGTACGAGCTGGATATCAATAACTTTGTTTCTTTTGAGATCCATCTTGGTGTAGCTGCCATATTTGGCTGAGTGTCCTTCAGAAATGCAAGTTATTACTTAATTTACATTTGATAGCAAAGGAATAAAATAAATAAATTTAAACGTATTCACCAGGTGAATCAGCTCGCATGTCACCACCAAGAGTCACAGGTCCAGATTCAGTAGCCTCCTGGATGATATCAGCTTGCTCTAGCTGCCACTGCCAGCTCACTGATGGAATTAACAGCTTTGCCTGATGTCGAGAGAATGTCTGCTTGGGCAGTCCCTGCACATTGAAGGCACCCAGGAACAAAAATATGAAAAGTTACGTCATATAAAGAGAGATGCACAGATCTTATCAAAACTAACCTAAACATTTTTGGGCTATACCTTAGAAATCTGGCTAAATGATGAGCCTGTGAAAAGGACAGCAGCACAGAGCTGGAGGTTTCCTGCTGGGATGCTGTTCACCATGGGCTGACTGGACCACTCATTATAGTGCTCACAGCATGAACACCGTTGTGTCACATGGAGCAGTGTGCCGATTGTCGTTGTGTTCACAACACAACGACCGGTACAAACGGGACACCTTCTGAACAGCCCCAGCAACTGTTCCTCGTGAACAATGTACTTCTTGTCCTTTTGTGGATGGACCTCAGTGAAAGAGCTGTACAGAACACATACATTTATATATATGGTAATATTTTAAAAATTCTGAAATGTTATAATTTTTTTACCTTGAACAGTTCACTGAGCTTGCACTGTCATTGAGGTGGAAGCTGGGATCAACAGCAGACACCTCACATCTTGGTCTTTTCAGGGGTGTGGATGCTGCTCTGGGACTTTCTGGAAGATGAATTTCCTCACGGTCCCTGTGTCACAAGACACACTGCGGCTGTGAGCTCTAAACTGGGTGGCTATGTAAAAAACAAAGCAGCAGCACATTTACAAATGTTTAAAAGAGCATAAAATCACGTGTAACAATAATCTGTACAACAAATTAAAACTAGAAGGTGATAATAAAATGTTTACATAGAAGATTATTAAAAATAATTCACCTTTGCTACGGGTAAGGCTTCACGTCAGCCTGGACAAGTGCATTCTTGCAGACTACTAAATCAGTCTGACGGCCAATGTCTTGGGTAGATTTAGCCTGAAAAAAAAAATAGAAGCACATTGTTGTTGGAGTTTATAAAGTCAGATAATATACAAAAGAAACTGTCCTTTATGGGCGCTTTATAACATTCCTAGTGTGTGATCGTTATTATAACGTAAAAGTCAGTCATATATGATGTGAAGAGCCTAAAATGCGACCTCTTGAACAGAATTCCTTACAGAACTGGGTCACGCTGTAATGCTGTCTGTCAACTATTGCTGCATCAGTTAGAGCCACTGTTGCAGAATTACCGACTGACACAAAAACAACCCGAATTTTCTCCGAGCCTGACAATAATAGTCATGTGGACCGTTTCGTCGGCCAGGGCTTCGAGACATGTTCCGATTCGCCGCTGATTCTAACCTTACATCCCGTTCCACATTTTGTGAACTTGACAAATCAGCCCGAAGGCAGTGCAGACTGATATTAGCTAAATTAAGTGAACCATGTCTCTCAAACTTTGCATTTAGGTAGGGAATTGTCTTTAGAAGATGTTAAAACTTTTATTTAGCTTACTTACCTCAGACTGGAGCCCGCCATGATGGGGAAGCAGAGTCGGTAGGCTGCACCTAAATCGTGGAAGAGCCATGGTGGGCACGGCCTCCCTCTTCAAACGGAGACGTGCAGAATAAACCAGTTCAAACTCCATCATGTTGGCGAAGGAATCGCGGGTAAAATGCTGGTTGCATACTACAGCACCAGGCGGGAGCTGACTTTTCCTGTACACTGATTGCGCGCAACCACTGGCGCCTAATTTCTAAGTACAGTGGAAAGGAGTGCAACCCCACAGAGCCACCGAACCCATTACACTACACCATCTCACCATACTAACACGATATGGAACACTAAACCCGAACTACTTTCCTAATAACACTAACAGCCAAACACTAACTAAACTACAATATCCAACAGCCATGCTAACACTAAATAAGTATGTATATCACTAAAAGCTATGCTAAAGATTAGGATATGCTAATGCTATATGCTAATGCTGAACTACCGCTAACCGTCCGACACTCGCTTGCAAATCCAACTCCCAACTCGCCACAAGGCGTGGCCGAGACTCTCGATGCTTTATAACTTTGACACAGAGCTGCTACGTAGTACTCTACTGGTTTACTTATCTTACTCTTTAGCCATTGGCTAAAGTGTATTCAAAATGACTCAAACTCTATGTTTTAAGCTGAAGGTGGCGCTATACTGTGGTATTTAGGCAGAATTTTTAATGTTTAAAGAAAATGCCCCAAAATGCTAAAATAATGAATACACACATTTAAAACACTATTAGACACTCATTTATACAGTTTATCAGCAAAAAAAAGTTAATTTAGACGTTACTTGCTCTTTAAACACACTTGATTTCAATCAGCAGGTGCTTAACAGGCTTCTACAGCAATAGTGAATGGCTGCAGAACCGGAGACTACAGATTCAGGTCTGCACATGGCAATCGAGTGTGATGAATAAGAGAAACCACTAAATGTGATGGATCACCAAGACAAGAAAACCCCAGGTTTATTATAAACGCAGTAACGCCAGTGGAAGTCCGGGCTTTTCCGCCCCGGTTCGTACAAATCACGTGACAATCGAAATGGTAATGGGGTAAGAAGGAAAAAGGGGGCGGCTGATGTTGTATAGAAAAAGCGCGTTAAGTTGTCTAGAGAGCGCCTAAACTAGACAGGAAGCACTGGGACAAGGCTTCAAAATAAAGCTCAGAATGCTTTTGCTGTTTGTTTTGTCTCATTTCATACATGTTTGATCTCAGGACATTAGTGTTTAAGTCAAACACAGAAAGGGTTGATAAGTCAAAAGTTGTTCGTCACTAAATTAGAGTAAAAGTTTGGTAAACAATACAGGACAATAAAAACATGAACCACCAGGCTGTTAAACAGCTTTTCTGCAAGAGCCATCCCTAAACGGAAAGTGATTCTGTGTGATAATTAGTGTACACCAGCACCTTTACATTAAGCTTGTTAATCCTGACACCTTGTGTAATGTATTTGTATATCGCCTTCTTAGGGTTCTAAAACCCTCCAAAGCACTTCACAACACAAACACTCATCCACGCATTCACACACATTCACACGCTAGTGATGATGAGCTACAGTTTAGCCACAGCTGCCCTGGGGCGCACTAACGGAGAAAAGACTGCTAAACACAGGCGCAACCAGTCCCTCTGACCACCAGCAGCAGGCAAAGGTGGGTTAAGTGTCTTGCCCAAGGACACAACAGCAGCATTCTCTGGCGGGAACATGTGACTGTTTACATTTGTATTATGTTCGCTTTATATTTAAGTTTATATTTTAAATCTGACAATGGCAATGATAAAGTATATATAACAAATGACCAAATATTACTGATACTACAGATAACCCACTGTATCAGACAAATGTAACAGATTGCTCTCCTATCCCTGACCCCCATTAGTAAGTCTAGAGACACATACTAAAAACTATTGTACAATCTGATTGTTTTGTCATTCTAAGCTTAAGGTGACTGGTCCTGTATCAATTTGTAAGATATTTGTTGGCCTGCTCAACAAGCCAGGTTTTTTTTATTCACCCCGGAAACCATCAAGTCCTCATATCTGGATTTGACTTGGGTCTGAACTGAGGATCGAGGCGAGCCAGTAAAACCCAACAGGACCATTTTCGGGATCAGCGGAGCTTCACAGAGGCACACTCGAAGTCCTGCTTTCACCAACTTTACTCCAAACAGTTCCAAGGTTGGGGTAGGATTTGTTCACGTGAGGAACTCACGTCAAGTCGTTCATATTGCTTATGGACAATTGAGACTTTGCTAAGCTTAAGGACAAGACCTCAGATGTTTTGTATTTATGTTGCTATGTAATTGTCTATATGCACCTATATTCTTTTGTACTTTTAAAGGGTACCTAATGTGTGATTTTGAGTGTGACACCATTTTTTGGGGAAAATGAATGGAATGAATCGTGTAAACTGAAAAGAATTAATTGCATGAACCTAATTCCAATTTAACATAAGTTAGGGCAAATCCAAAGTAAGTTTGCAATTGAGACACTCAAAATTAGATGAGCGGTCATAACATAGAACTTGAAATTAGATTAGGAATTTAGAAATAAACCTTTATTAGATCTTTAACCCAAAGGGTAAAAGTAAAAACTTAAAAAGGGTGATTCTTAAGCATACCTCAAGTAACTGAATTTGCATTTATCTGTTTATTGCTTGTCTTTGTTTGTTATTTATGTTGTGATTAAATTTGCTGGCTTTTCCATTTAAAGGTCACAGTCACTGGCTCTCATTTAGTCACTTCAGAACCTAGATCGGTCCAGCAGTTTATTACCCTGTACTTAATAGCATAGGTGTCACACAATAATTTGCTGTTGAAAGAAGCAACAGCCACCAGCTGTTTTTGAGGCGACAGCTGAGTGTACACATGCAACAAAAACCAACAGCTGGTTCAGAGCCTCATGTTCTTTTGCACTGTCAGTCAATGCATGTCTGTTTGCAAAGGTCTGTTAACCTGATAATGTTAAGAGCAAATGCACAGTCTGCTTATGTTTACACTTAGTAAATATTCATCTAGCTTTGCCATACATTTCAGTAAGATGTATTACTTTATTCTGAGTAAAGCAACAAAAAAAAAGAAAATATTCACTGCACAAAAGCAAAATTGTTCCAAATAAAGTGATTGCATTATAGTAAATTATATTTTTGCTCCTGTAATCAATAAAAGTGGATCAGATTGAAATACTCTTAACTGTATAGAATTTGTGTTTGCGTTACCATTATTTTTTTAAACGTTTGTAATACTTCTGGTATAATAACAAAACCATACACCCCAGTCAATTTGGTTTATAAATATTTGTTATAACTGTTTAATCTTTATATTGCTTCGAATGTACTGTTTAACTTGTAATTGTGGCCATTATTTTATTTAGCTTATTTTTTTTTGTTTTGGTTTTTGTTTGTTGCGTTAAAGTTAAAGCATTTGTTTCAAACTGAAACGTACTAAAAGTCCTTTATAAATAAAGTTTGATTTTAAAAAACAGCTATTTTAAAATGAACCAGACGCAAAACTTGATGTAAACATTTTAGCTCTATTTTTGTAAATTAAAATATGGACTTGTACTATTTATTGTTAGCTAGTTAACTCATGAGCTGAATTTTTGAGGCGAGAAGGATTTTACTTTGAAAACCCTTCCCGGAAGTTGCGCGTCACGCCCGTTGCTCTTGACTCAGGTTAACTCAGCTCGTCTGCATTCCTGTTCGTCTTCACAGCCTGGCGGATAGAGACAGAAAGAAAAAGGGGGGTTCGAAAACACACATATTATTATTCACAACCGTATGGGATTTTTTATGAACCACGGAATCGACTCGGACACATCAGGCCACGAAACATAACCCTCTTTTCAGACGACTCCTTCGGAACTACCACGGAAAAAATGGCGTGTTTTTATTTTCTCTATGACGGGACTTCGCCTTGATATGTGTGTAGGTCAGCTATCGAAAAGCCGCTATGGTGAAACAGCCTACAGTCTTTCTACGGCGGATTTCTCCTCTGTTTTTAAAATGAGGATTTGCAAAATGGCTGATGACAGCTAGCCCCAACAAGGACAGCACCGCGACGTCCCTTTTAAGCTAAGGAGGGTATATCTTTGTATTTTATTAGTTAAATATATCAAATTAGCTTCCTGTAGCCGCGAGCGTCCTTGTCTGAAAACGGCCTCTATCGGGAGTTTGTGTACCTGTGCTGTGATAGAAAATGGTGAGGTGACGTCTGAGCTAATTTACGCGATTTAATCGAGATAAGGAAGTAGATAAATATGTTGTTGGCTAAAGGCTGAGGCTTTCATAGGCGAATAAGGTGGGGACCAAAGTACGAGCGGACGGTACGGCGGGCATAAATAATGCTACCAATCTTTGTGTGAGGAGATATTTGATAGATGTGTCGGAGGAGGAGGAGGGGAGAAGCAAACAGCGGCCAACATTCCTGCGGATCCTAAAACCCTTTGTTTTGTGCGCAGGAGCTGGACTGGACCATTAAAACGATTAACTATGCAGTAAACAGGCTCGGAACGACGACCTGGCTATGATTTCCAGTCTAATGAGATTATAAGGCCTTTGTTGTCGATAGAAACCCGGTTTAAAAGCTGCGGCCTTGTGTACAGACAGGCGAACTGTGCCACATAGCAGGCACATCTGTGTCGCCTTTATGTCTAATTAAAACCCCGGTGGCTTCCTCCTCCTTCATCTGACAACAGCACTTATATTTATCTATATACACGTATATGTGCTGCCCAGCCATCGCATCACGTGTCTAATTAAAAAGCTGGCTACGGCTCTCTAGATACTCATAATGTAGGGGAGAAAATTATTTCGCTGCATTGTGATTATTGAGAGCGTCCTTGAGCTCCTGGGGAGAGAAAAAAGCCCTATTCCGGCGTTTTAAAGCGCTGTGTGTAAATAGTAACCAGGGTGCGGACGTGAGCTGTGTTTTTCATGCTTGGTTTGTTGGTCTGAATTGGCTCACAGTCAATCATACTCCAACCTTTAAGTGGGGAGAAAGCTGCTAAGGCCTGAGCAGGCAGCAGTAAACATCAGGAGTCTTTTTTATAAATGTGTCACATGGATGCATCTCGTGATCGAATGTATTCCTGTTGACGGTTATTTCTCTGTGCCTTGTTTGCAAACCCATAGTTTATCTGTAGCAGACGGGCTCTTTGCATCCCACAGGCCCCTTGTGTGAGTCTGCTGTGGAGGGAGAAAAGCACCATTTCCTGTAATCTGCATAACGTCAGCTCCTTGTTTTTAAAACACCAAAGGTGTTGTCATCTCTGCCTGGAGCCTCCGCTTTGCTTAGTTTCCTGGAATTTGCCTTCATGCTGCATCAATAAGCAATATTCGTCTTCTGTCTGTGAGCTTTGTCTAATTCGGAGGGTTTTTGCAGATAAATATTGATCTTTCTGGACAGCTTTGGATCTTTTATGAGTGTTGGGTTTCCTCTGAGAGACACAGAGGCCTAGGGGATTTTGGAAGAGGTGGAAAAGTTTGAGTTGTATGCCTGTCTGCATCATGATGGCCTCTGACATGGCTGAGACGTGGAGGAACTGTTTTGAGGAGGAGCTCATCTGCCCCATCTGCCTGCACGTGTTTTCTGATCCCATCCAGCTGCCCTGCAAGCACAACTTCTGTCGGGGCTGCATCAGCGAGGCCTGGGCCAAAGACTCCTCGCTGGCTCGCTGCCCTGAGTGCAACCATGCATACACACAGAAGCCCAGCCTGGAGAAGAACCACAAACTGTCCAACATAGTAGAGAAGTACAACGCCCTGAGCGTGGAGAAGGCTACCGCTCCGGCGCTGCAGTGCATCCTGTGCCGCCGTGGCCCGCCACTCCCTGCGGTCAAGGTCTGCCTGCGCTGCAACGCTCCATGCTGCCAGTCCCACATCCAGACACACCTGCAGCAACCGTGCTCAGCCCTCGGGCACCTGTTGGTGGAAGCGGAAGCGGTGAAGGCCTGGACATGCCCGCAGCACGACGAACTCCGGCTATACCACTGCGAGGCCGAGCAGACGGCGGTGTGTCAGTACTGCTGCTTTGCCCGCTGCCACCCCAGCCACGGCCACGCCGTCACCGACGTGGAACTGCGGCGCAACGACATCAGAGTAAGACGTGTTAAACAACATTATGTTTCAGTTGACACAAACGAGCAGATCAGGTGTCTTTCAACTTTATTTTTAGCATAAACAGTAGAAAATTCACTATTTTCCGCTTGGATTAAGAAATAATCCTCTTCTTGCCATCGTCAGTCAGAACAACTTCAATATTTAGAACTTTGACTCAAAAAGTCATCACATCATGAGCTTTGGAAAGCTGCAGCACTTCTTTTGCTCATCAGGTTTTTACCACCATGCACTGACTAACCATTAATCTGGAGGGTAATCGATTGTTGCAGCCCTTTTTGCAGGAATTTGTCCATCGGTGATCAATAAGTGTTGCCCAAGTGTAATTGTAACGACATCACACGAACCCTCGCAGGGATTTATTCTTTTTGTATTTATCAAACATCAAAAGAACAAGTGACTTAACGTAATGCCTCTCTGTCATATCACAATCTAAAAGCAGAATAGTTTTGGTGGGAATTTGTTTTTTAATAGACATTCAATCCAATTATCCAGTTACTATGAACTGGTTGAGTATTTTCGACCCGTATCTTGCATTTTTTCTGCCTCCGTTCTCATCTGCTGGAATGACAAACAATGCAGTGGATGGCGGAACAATGAGGGGCCCTCAGAGTGCCTTATCTCCCCGGCACAGGTGCATCCGAGCTCAGGGATCACCAGTTGTTCCAAGGGGGGAGTGGAGTGGGATTAAAGTGATTCATCACTTGCTTCTGCAGTCTACTTGGGATTTTTATTAACCTCTTCCCTTCCCTTGCTGTTTACCATCGCTGGTTTGAACAGAGGTTGGACTGGTTTTCCTCCCTTTTACTTTTAACTGATGTGTGACACGAGGAGAATCGTCTCTGCTGCCTGACTCATCTAGTTCACTATACACCCCGTTTGGGTGTAAACCATGACATTGTGGGGTGTATTTCCTGTTGGTAATGTAATGACTCAGCTTTATACAGAGTTAAATAGTCACCTGGGGACGGAGCGTGGTCACTGGAAGATTTTAGCCTGATTTAAAAACCCGACTTGCAACACAGCTCTGAATTTCCCACCACGGTGACCATGAGCTCTGATCTCTGATGTCTGTTGTCAGAGCCACGATCAGTGTCACTTCTACTGTACAACCACCCGTTTCATCAGTTCACACCACTTAATTAAAAACGCATCTAATTAGCATTTTCTTCTCTGCAACAGCCAGAATGCTGCAGCTAATTTACAAACCATTACCTCCATCTCTCAAACTCCCTTTTACTGAAACCAGACTGGGGCTTTTTTACGCATTTAAAAGGGTTTATACAGTCTGTTTATCTTTTTAAAACAAGTGGGTAGACATCTTTAGGCATTTCCTCTCAAACTGATGGCTTCATTTTCACATTTTTTGTAAGTTTAAATCCTTTTTACACATTTGCAGCTTCTCAACAGGAGCCTTGTGCAAAACAAACGCATCCTCCATGATGTTCATGATTAAAGCGCACACACCACCCTACAGCCCTCACCCTGCTCTTCACTTCCATCAGTACCCCCCCCCCCCCCAAACTCACCTCCCTCCCACCAGCCACTCTGAGTGAGGATCGACCTTCCCCCTAGCCCTCCTCTCCTGCTCTGATGGAAAACACGCTGTGGAGAAATGACAGCTGAAGTGCACCCTCCCATGTTTATGACCCCCCACCCTTCCCCCAAAGGTATCCCACACATTTAGCTGACCCCCCCTTCCCGTAGTCTTCCTCTGGCTTCTGCTCAGAGCCTAACTCAATCAGTCAGCACAACCAGGTCATCGTCCTGGATTTAACTGTGTGTGTGTCAGAGATATGTAGGGCAGTGATTTCCAACCATGTGCTGCAGAGGCCCAGGAGTCTGCCGGTTTTCTTTCCTATCAGGCTCCACAGCTGCTGATCGCTAACGATGAAATCAGCTGCTGTGAGTTAGAATAACTGGATAATGATGATGAGGAGGGCGCATGAACAAACCTTCAACTCACAGGACAAACGATCATTCACTTGTTGATTTGATTTTTATTCGGTGATTTTCTAAAGGAATGTTTGGTCATTTTTAAGCTACGATCACACTCACTGAAGATAGCATCCTGAATGGCCTGTGTTTGGAGAAATGGAGTTCACATCCTACAGAATGGATGAACTAACAGCTCTGATCCAGGATTAAAGCTTTAGTTTATACTTTTTCATCTGTGGAGGGGCAGACACACACTGCCATTAGACGTGGTCCCAAGGGCTCCCAACAGGCTCACAAGGATGAACGAAGTAGAGCCTAATTTTCTAACTATCTTTTTTTACATTCATTCCGTGTATATCTGCCACGGGCAGCAGAGGACGGTGTCACCCTCTACTTCCCGGGGATAAAAGGAAGTGACGCCACCAACACCAGCGATCTCTAAGGATTTCTCACTATCCGTCTGGAGACCGCTTCAACTGCTCCGCCATCCCTCTTCAAAAAAAATTAAACAGGAGATGAAGATATTTAGTGGCAGTCACGGGTCAGATTGAAGAAGGTCTCACAGAAAAAGTTTGACGATATAAATGTTAATGCAGCTGAAGGAACACACAGATACGCAGCAAACTTTTTATTCGTGGACAAATTATGAAGCGGTGGCTGCATGAAGAGGTGGAGGAGAATGAGGGACAAATCTGTTAAAGTCTCTGAAATACATAAACACTGTGTACACACACTATAGTAAACACTAGAGACATAACTGCAAGGATGGCAGGTTACCCCAGAAAAGCGCTTCGCCCCCTGCTGTCTTGGTGGAGAATTGCTTCCCGACACTGACAATGGAGAAGTGTAAAAGGACGTGTGTGTGTGTGTGTGTGTGTGTGTGTGTGTGTGTGTGTGTGTGTGTGTGTGTGTGTGTGTGTGTGTGTGTGTGTGTGTGTAAACCTGCTAATGGAGAAGTATATAGGTTTGAGGTGTCTCGTAGCCTCTCCATCTTTTTTCTACTTACAAACATGAATAATGATGTAAATCACTTCTGGAGCATCAGTGGTCACATCCAGCAGGAACATTTCTAAATGTATTTCATGTTTTTAAAAACTGGTGTTACTGTTAAGGTTTCTAAAATAAACTGCTTTCAAATTTGGGGAATTGGAGATTCTACAGAGATTCTTCAACTCAGGTTCTGAATGCTGACACAGATCAGCCAGATTTGAATCCATCTCTAAAAACTTGACCAGAACGTGCATATTTTATATTCATTTGAAAATGATGATTCTACAAATAAAAATCTATTCATGCTGTAAAGGATTAATGTAATGCCTTGGGATGGTGAGATTAGATTTTTGCAGTGGTGCATTCACGCTCACACACACACATGTTAGTGTAACATACAAGATTATGTAACTATTAGTGTAAGAATAGATTAATAGATGAGGTCACTTTGCACTGTTGGCGAGTTTAACCCTTTACAGGGCCATTGTAGACACTTCCACTCACATCATAAATGATGTCGGTGTACGTTTTCATGGGCTCTTAGAGTTACGAGATATCATCCAACCAATCAGAGATCAAGCTAGTCATAGTTTGCACCATGGCACCATTCCACCAATCAGCGTGGGTCTACAACGCACCAAAACTGCTCGTCTCGTATTGTTTACGGTCAGATCTCTAAAACTAACACTAGGTTTATGAAACTCATCACAAGCTTGACTAGTGCTAAATAAGATGTATTGTAAGTCTCATGAAAATCAAAGCAGCCATATTTGAACATAAGATGAGCTAAGCCCAGAGCAAGTAAAAGACATGTCTATTTTTATGTAAAATCTGTGGTTTTAGACGTAATCTTCACAATCATGTTCACAGTAATAATAAATACAATATTGAACATATTTTGCAGTCTTTTAATTGAAAAACAAAATTTCTTGTTGAGCGTAGAAAGTCGTTTATTGGCTTCTTCTTGTGTTTACTATGGGACAATGCAATGACAGCAGTCGTGACTGCAGAGTGACTCTGTTGTGTTATTTTTTTAGATATTTTTATTAAGCTTTTCCACAAATATAAAGAAACCAAACACACCAAGATAGAAATGAGACGTACTTCTGGCCTGTAGTTATGCCTTTAAGTCAGTTATCAGTTGTGCATGAACAGGGGAGGGGTTTAGAGGAATAAAAAGAAAAGAAGCAAAGGAATATAAATAAATAAAATAATAAAGGAGGTAGCACTTAAGGGCAATATTGCATAACACAGCATGCATTAATATTACAGTGCAAGGGCTCTCATCAGGATTATAGATACTTAAACCATCATAGGTCAGAAAAGGCTCCCGTGTTCTGATGAAGCCACGTCAAGTCGTCTAAAGAGTCATAATTAAGGATAACCTGCTGTTGTACCATAGAAGGTTTTTATGTTGTCCAATTAACAAGAAGGCTCTTGGATGTTTTCTATGTGTTAGACACTTCTTGTGTTCTGGTCTTATGTCCTGTGTAAAGTCATTGGCAGACCACCCGCAATTTAGATGTTCCTGAAGCAACTACAATAAAGTCTATTCCATTCTAGGGATGGACAATATATCGGCATCAACATCAGTATCGGCTGATGTTCAGTCATTTTTTAACATATCGGTATCTCTCCGATAAAACCGAGCCGATATTAACAACCGATATTTTTTCATCTCGTCTCCATTTGTCTGTCTGTTTCAGAGGGTGATGTGTATTTGTTTAGTCGTGTGACAGTGATTGTAATCATCTCAGAACCATAAATGTGTGTGTGTGTGTGTGTGTGTGTGTGTGTGTGTGTGTGTGTGTGTGTGTGTGTGTACGTAATAATGTAAATTCAGCATTAATAATTTTCATTCTATACAAAATCTGCTGATTTTAGAAGCATTAATGTCAGTATATCGGTATCTGCAAATATTAGTTATCGGCCAAAACAGTGATCTTAATATCGGTATCGGCCCAAAAATTTCATATCGGTGCATCACTATTCTATTCTATAGGTAATATAAATGTATTGATTCACTGCTGCTAAACCTTTTTGACTGTCATCAACCTAGAAAGGGATTAAATTTGACATTTCTGGAATAATCGATACATATTTCCCAAATTCATTTGAGAATCATCTTTAATAATGTGGATTAAGGATTTGTCAGCTAGCAGGCAAGCAAAGACGACCTATGCACAGTTTGTTCAGGTTGGTTAAAAAACCTGCTGCAACAGTCGTCAGTAAGTGCCAAACAAGGATTTTGTGTTAAATTCTGCCGGGTTTGTGGTCTCCTTTAGGCTGTTTTTGTTCACGTATCATCATCACAATCTCAACAACCAGGTGCTGTTGCTGGAGCATGGCCTTGCTTCAGAGCAACCTCCTTCGTGTGCTCTGATGTTTTTAGGCAGGCTGTGTGAGGACAGGAGGTGCACAAGGGGAGGCTGGAGGTTTTTTTTCTCCAGACCATTTTTCTATCTCTGCTCACTGCCTCCAGCTCCCCCAACTTTGGTCCTCATTCACTAATGCAAACGCTAAATAGCTGGTGGTTGCTATGACAGCAGCCCCCCCCCCCCCCTTCCTCCCCCGCAGGGATTGTGTGTTGGATAGAGACGAAATTAGCCAGCTCCAGGAATTCTAATATCTCTGGTATGGAAAGTGGATGCTAGTGGCTAGCAAAGGCTACGACGTCCCAAAGGCCTAAGACTCTCTCTCTCTCCTTTCAGCAAAACCTGTTGAAGCAGCAGGAGCGTGTGGAGGAGCGAGTGCAGGAGATCGAGGAGCAGCTTTGCAAACTCGACTCTGACAAGTGTTCAGTGGAGGTTTGTTTGAAACGCGTCATGTCTCTTACTCTCCTCGAGCAGAACTGTTTAGATGTTTGTGTTGTGCCTACAGGACAGGGTGTGTGAGCTGAAGGAGGAGGTGCGCCTGCAGTACCAGCGAATGCATCAGCTCCTGGAGGAGGACCTGGGCCGTACGCTGGAGGCTCTGGATCGGGCTCAGGCCCGTTTCTTCCAGGAGAATTCAACCCAGGTTCTGGTTCTGGGAGAGCAGCGCCATGAAGCCCAGAAGCTGTTGAGCTCCATCAACACGGCTTTCAGCAAAGCGGAGGAGCTGAGTTTCATGAAGAACACCAAACCTGTTAAAATCCTCACTGACAGGTGGGAGGACAGAGCTGTCCAGCATAACGTACAGGTTTCCAGAGGGATCACTGATCCTGATGTTTGCACGTTTCCTGTTGCAGGTCTCAGGCGTGTGTAGGAAGCAGCCTCCCTCCCTACAAGGTTGGGAATCTAAACTCTAAACTGTTTCTTTCTGAGATCTCCAAGAGAGAGAAGAGCTTGAAGCGAACTCTGGAAGGTAGGGCCTATTATAGCTGTAAACCAGATTATATTCTCATTCTGCTTTCATTTTATTCATCTCTGATTTTTCACCTCTTCTTCTCCCTTAGTTCCCCTCACTCCTCCATCCTCCTTCCTGCAGTCCGTCGCTGCGTTTCCCAGCGGTCAGAGCTCCGGCTCCGGAGCAGAGAAGCGGAAACATTCCACTGCCTTTCCAGAGGGAAATGGGACCGCTGGGAAGACCCCAGCTCCAGGCTTTAAGGACTCATCCTCATCTTCCTCGTCTTCCTCCTCCTCATTAGCCAAACAGCCCTACCTGGGCTCTGGCGCCACCTCTGGAGAGGGCCAGTCCACCAATCAGCAGACTCTCGGCCCCTGTGCCCCGCCACACATCAGCGACACCGGCAGCAACGGGAGTGGAAGCGGCTCGTTGACCAATCACCACTCTGGCTCTGTGTTCAGCTCTTCGCACTTCCCTCCTGGTGGCAGCAGCTCCTCCCACTCCTCCCAGCAGGCTGTGCTGCCTCAGTACGGCGGCCGCAAGATCCTCATGTGTACTGTGGATAACTGCTACTGCTCCGGAGTGCCCTCTGTTTCAGGCCACCGTAGCCATCCCCCATACCCACGCTCTGGTTCCTTTCCCTGGGTTAGCCCCCAGGACTACCCCCCTCCTCCTGGCCTGGCCTCAGGAGGCCCATCCATGCAGGGCTTGGCGGTGAGGGATTGGATAGATGCCTCACAGACACACAGACATGCAGATTTCTATGGGCTGTATGGGCAACCTTCTACAAAGCATTACGTTACCAGTTAACACAGCAGACACACTCACACACACACAGATCTTGAGACAGGCACCAAAATAGCACACCTTTACAGACTTATATCTGGAAAATACAAAAAAAAATGTATCTACACATACACACATTAAGATGATGTTTATATTTAAACACACATTCGGGGGCAGGGTTGATCTTTTTGTGTTTTTATCTTTGGTTATTTTCAGTCAGCGTGTCATGTAGTGTATAATAGATGAAACACAAGCAGCCAACGGCTCGCTCTGGCACAACTTGGCTCAGCGTTTCATACTCAAAAACGCACAGAATGATGACGACCAGCCTGGAGAGGACAGGATGAGATTCATCTTTTATTTATAGAGTAGGAAAGAAGTTGATAGAAAAAAAAAATTGTTAGAAAAGTGGCTTTCATGCTACTTCTGGGCGAGGCTCAAAGGAAACGGGAGATAATACCACGCAGTGCTGAGCTCATGTTTCTCTTATAAAATCACCTCTCCTGTCAGACTGAGACCGACCGCCTTATGCGGTCCTCATAGTTCACCTTGTTTGATCATTTTTGGGCCGGGGGTGGGGGCTTCCTCCTCCTCCTATTTCCTGATTTTTTTTTTTTTAGCATCTTGTTATCTCTTCCTTTCTTTGCTGAGTTCAGGGATGGATCGTACAGCTTGAAAACAAAATGCTCTTCCATGGGAAACACCCACAATGCACTTGTGGACGCCTTGCTAGTCCTTTGACAACAGATGCAGACCTGCAGGAGGACAATAGAGCTGCATCTTAAGGGCCGCTTGACTCTTGACGCTCTGCATTTTTTGAGAATTTAGCTCTTGTTCCCAAATCCCTTCCTGCTGCCCCAGAAGGACAGAAAATCACACGAAGACTGTTTCCTCTCAGCGACTACTACCGCTCTGCGTTATCTGGTACATCTGTAGGAGTCATGTTTCCCTACTGAGACTGTTCCATAGGAGAGAAAAAGACTAGAGTGGACAGACCAAACCCATCCAGCATCTGGACAATCTGACGATGCTGTAAATGTACTTCCTGCAGGACAAAGATGTCACATCCTCTCAAAAAGCACACAAGCTCTTGGCTTCCTGTTTGCAGCTGAAAGCATGCAAGGGAAGTTTTTTTTAAGTACTCAGAAGAGGAACAATAGGGCAGGAGGGACTGTGAGCTGTTTTAAAATGAGTGTGTGAATGAAACAACTGGCGGGAGGAACGTTTTTTCATGACTTTTCTTAAAGAACCTGACTGAGAGACGTGAGCAAACATTTATCATCCTTAAAAAAGGAGCTGTTACAACAGCCGACGATCGGGGGGTGGGGGGGTGCTAAAGTATCTTTTTTTTTGTAAATATTTTGTGAAAAGGATGAAACATGATTTGGAGGATTCCAAATAAACAAACAAACTTAATCTGGTGTCTGCTGTTAACTGTCCCTGTGCGAATCCCACCATCTCCTTTACAGGACAAAAGTGGTGAAAGTCTATATTTTAGTTGCTGTAATAAATCGGCTCAGCTCACAATTTATGATCTTGATTTAAATCCTCAGATTAAAAATGAATTGACGCGAGGCTGCGTGTTTTAGTGCTAATTTACGAAATGCTCCCCCATTAAGCCCGTCGACCCACCTAGGTCTCATTATCACTGGGTTTTCTTTTCTATTTACAGATTAATTTCAGAATAGGACGCATGAATCAGAATTCAGTAAACGATTTGTTAGTTGAATATGTTGGTTATTTTTGTGTAAAAGTTGTAAATGAAGACGGTCTTACCTTACAGTTTTTCCTATGAACTGCTGTGACATTTAGAAAGTTATCATCGGTTTAAATTGGCAGTAATCCACTTTGCTGCTTCAGACTGTTTCTCCAAACTGAGGCTGCTCTAGAAGCTGCCTACCTCTAGTAAGATGATATTTATTTAAAAATTTACACAGTAACACTTTAAAATGTCCAAACTATCACATAGTATTAGGAGTATGTGTTGGCAAGAATCTAGAGATACAATATACCTAACGACACAATGTACTGCGATACTAAAACCAGACGACATTTGCCATTTTTCAGACTGAATGGAAACTCAGGTCAGACACGTCCAAGACTCATCCAGTGTTATTGTGAGATCTCGTCTGGATTGCATCACACAACAGAAATAACCGTAAATGTTTGTTTGTAAATTCTCAATAAAAAGCTGATGCACTGCTTTTTAATATCGATTCTGTATCATAACATGAAATATAGCAATATTTCAATTTATTGATTATTTCTTACACCCTTTCACATATAGGATACATACATTCATTTAAAGAGGTCCTTTGCTTATACTTTTAATACATTTGGAGTGGTCTGTAGTAGGAATGACTGCCTAAAGTCTGGGGAGAGAAAAGCTCTGATGCTCCTGTTGGAGCACAGAGATTTCAGCCAGAGGAGAAAGTAGCTTGAGACGACAGGATTTTTGAGTCTTACTCTGATATTTGGACATCTCACCTCTGGTTGGATAACAGCATTGTGACTGCTACTGACAGCCTGAAGGTGTCCTGCTGTGTGGTGGAGTTTCTAATGCTAACGGTTAGCTTCTATCATCCGAGACGCTCTCTACTGTATCCTTCCCAGTCGCGAGTCAAGATGGGTGATGTTAAGTGACATAGATCTGTCAGGCTTTTCAAATCCTATCCACCTTTTTCTTGGCTATGATGAAGGGACCAACATCCGCTGACTTACCAGAAGTAGCACATAATTAAGTAAGTAAGTAAAAGTTTATTTATAGAGTGCCCTTCACAGATATAAATCACAAAGCGCTGCACAACATGAGTAAGATCAGGGCAAATACCTCAAACCAATAAAAATACTCTCACGGCTGGGGACGAGGTTGCGCTGTTAGCAGAGAAAATAAAATTTGTGGCTACAAGAGCGATGTTTTGAACATGCACCTTGCAGTAAGAGGGTGTGGCTGCGAGCTAACCTTGTTGCTATGAAGATACACATAAGCCTCTGAGCTTTTGTCATGGGCCATTCCCATCTGTACCTGGTCGGCCCGTCCCGGATAGCATAGCCTGCCTACATATCTTGGTGGCCTGCCTTTTTTCAGGGTGCAACAAGACTATTTTTCAGCCCTCTTTCTGAGGTGGTCTGCTTCAGGCTGACCAGTGCCAACACACCCACTGCTGACTGATAAGCTGTCTTATCAGTCAGCAAATTCACACCTTCCGTTAGAGTAAGCCTCTGATTGGTGGGTAGAATCAGCCCACATAGGCTTAAGGCATGCTCAATTCATTATCATTCATTATCATGCTGATTACCTAGAAGCTGAATATGTCTCTGACTGCATTCCTTGCACACCTAAGCAAGGATGTGTGGAATCAACCGGGCCAGGCTTGGGCCGACTGGAGCTATCCGGGCGGGGCCGACCAGGTAGAGATGGGAATGGCCCATTAATTTCCTCGCTGTCAGACCAGACTGAGTTCAGAAAGTAGCTAAAATGCTACTGTATGTTAGCTTGGGCCAGATTTTAAGATCATCCTCCCAACCCCTCTGGTGCAAAAGGAGTGTAACGGTGTCCTGCTTGAGCAGTGACAGCTGGTGTTCACACATGCGGTGCGTCTCTAAAAGCCCATAAAAAGAGGATTAGCACAAAAGGATTGCATCATCTCAACGTGAACAAACACAGACCGGAAGTTGGTTGCATTTAAGGCTCACTGGTGGTTAGTTATAGGAATAAGGTGGATATTTTCACTATTTTCTATCAGAAGCTGAGGCAGGAAATAGGTGTAGGACTGTCACTTTCAGCCTGTACGTTAAACTCAGAGGGAGGTCGTGTTCAAAAATAATAAGTAAAAATGGTTCCTCAGTGAAGGACCGCTTGTAGTTTTTTTGTTTTTGTTTTATTAAACTGGCTAATAAACATTATTTTCTGACAGTACATTTCATTCCTGGTATACACCCTGTTGTCTGTACCAGCGGTTCAGAGATCCCTCCAGATATCCTAACAATCCCATAAAGATGTGTAAAATTTTCCTCCTGTGTTTCCTAGATTTTTTTGAGCAATTTTAAAATCTTTAATTTTGCAGTGGGGTTTTAAAGATTCCCCTCTTTGCTCCCAGAAATTTGAAGAACCTGGGTGCGGTGAAACATCTTCAATCATATTTATCCAACATGCATTAGGTGTTGAACTGATGGAGAAATGTGTAACACAAGTCTTTATCATCCATAAATACCACAGAACTTTGGAAGAATGCGGAAAATCTGGTCCAGACGTTTTCCCACCGTGGCTGTTCATGCATCCATATAGTGGAGTTTTCTGCTGAAGACATGTTTGTGAACCCATAGGTTCAAATCTACATAGTAATAAAGATCAACTTGTAAGATGTGATGTTGCCTTGTAGCCTCAGGGTGTATTATGAAGGTTGAAAGACCTGCAGTTCTACAGCCACAAAACTCAGATTTTAGCATCTGATTGCAGTATGCAGAAATGAGGACATAAAGATTTAAAACGGGAAACTGGTGATGAAAACATCATGGGTAGCTGACTCTTGTTCCATCCAGAAGGGGAGCATGAATCACTGGGATAAAGGTCATGTAGGTTCCAGTAGAAAGGTGTCTGAACACAGTTTGGTGTACAAAAGCCATAAACCAGTCCAGACCTCCACATGGACCCACGTTCACTACTGAAAACACCTCCACTGGACATGCCAGCTTCACAGCCACATCAAAGTGAAGGTGGCCAGGCTCAGTCCTTCCTGTTGTCTTTTAAACCATTTGGACTGAAAAGACAGGATGCATCATGGGAACCAGGCATGTGAGTGCAGTCAGAATGATTATTTCAATTTATTCAGTTCTAGTTTTGTATACTTCTGTTAGTGGTTTAAGCAACATGATTTCATTAATCACTAGATTGACTTCATCAAAACTCCCAAAAAGTTAATTCAAGATGGCTGCCACTAACTGACTTTAGAAAAGTCACAAATGGCTCCAACTCTGGCTGTTTCACAGAAAAGAGTCCTTTCCAACATAGAACCCAAGTAATGGCTGATTACATAAAGTCTTGTGACATAATTTTAACATTTGAAGAACATGTCTGTGACTCCATTATTTCTCAGCTTTCATATTAAAGATGGTGAGTGGTCTGCCTTTCTTCAGCCAGTGAACAAAATATCCTATTCTACTTCTAACATTACAAAGTCTCTAGCATGTCATCTCAGCTCCTTTTGATCTTTTGTTGTGTTAGTTTATCTTAAAGGAAACATTAATAGCAGGAAACCCCATTTAGTCATAATTTTAAATATCTCTGTGTCCATTCAGGGCTCCTGGGTGTGCGGGGGTGGAGGCCTGCAGAGAGCAAACAGGGTGGAAAGTCTCGAAATTACTGCTCAGGCTGTGTGTGTGTGTGTGTGTGTGTGTGTGTGTGTGTGTGTGTGTGTGTGTGTGTGTGTGTGTGTGTGTGTGTGTGTGTGTGTGTGTGTGTGTGTGTGTGTGTGTGTGTGTGTGTGTGTGTGCGTGCGTGCGTGTGTGTGTTCCCTTCAGCCTGATTAAGCTGTTGTACTGCATTACTCCTTTTCCCTAGACAGCACTTTGAGCCCCAATGCCATTCACATAGCAGGGATGATCAACTTGTTTGAGGAGTGTGTGTATGTCAGAGTGGGAATAAAACTGAAAAAGAGCTGATTTGTTGGGAAATCTGTAGATATGAAGACATTTCTAATGAAATCAATAATTGGTCTCTTGCTGTGGTTAAGTTTTAGTCGACGAGTTCATTGTTGGTGGAAAAAGTCTCATGTAGAGTCATCTGTCTGCTAAAAGAAAACTTTTGCAGCCGTGGGAGAAAATGTAACACAACTGAAACATTCTAAATGATCGTTTCCTGCTTCCAAAGTCACTAAAGAACTTTTGTCTCATGCATTTGTCATAGTTTAAGAAGACATGAATTTGTTTACTTGTCAGTTTGAGTTTCTGAGGGCCAGGTCCTTCCCTCTGACAGCAGGTAGTGGTTAGCTAACACGTAAAACCAAAGGTTTCAGTCGTTCTGCTTCTCGCTCCACCTTTGTCTTCCTCCCACCTCTCTCTCCTCTCAAGCTGAGGCGCAACTCTCATGTGTTGCCTTTTTTCTCATGTCAGCAAACGTCAAGGGTTGGAGGCGCAGCATAAATTACAGCGCTGCTTTTTTGTCTCTCTGTGACTCTGTTTCTGGCACACACACATACACACACCAGCAAACACTCCCCCTTTTATCTCCTGACACACACTTTTTCTCACACTTGTGCACACAGCTGCTGAACAGCTGCTTGATCCACAAAGATGGGAGGAGACACACACACACACACACACACACACACACACACACGCACACGCACACGCACACGCACACACACACACACACACACACACACACACACACACGAGAGAAACAAACTGTTCTTACTCAGCTGTGCAACAACCACAGAAGTCTTTGTTCTCTCGTTTAAAGGTTTTAGCAGACACATAAAAGTCTAATCAAAACATTATAATGCAAAAAAACGATTTGTTTAGTCTCACTGTCTGTTTTTATTGACTTCATTCAAATGTACAAGTAATATGGACACAGGATTATTTATAAATAATCTGACCTGAATTTGCCTCCATAAGTAATCCACTTTATGGAGCAGATTAATTAACCTGGCATTAAAAATATTCAGTTTTTAGTTGAAGACCCCTATAAGTTACCAGATTAGCTTTACTCTGCTACTCATGAGCTAAAGATCTTCATTTTACACTGTACTTGAATGTATGGTCACTAGACCTCATGAACATGGCATCTCATTCTACCCCATTTCAGTAAAAATGTGTAGAAATCATGAATAGATACAAACTGCCTCATGGAAAGTGAAAATTACACCCATGATGTCACAAATGTATCACAAATATAACTAAAGCTCAATAATAAATGTCATAAAAATAAATCATCTCCAACGCTCCTTTTCTCTGTCTGGTAAGTAGTTCATCCATCAGTATCCATAGGTCTCAATCACTAAGAAATTAAAACATACATATTTTCATGAAACTATATTATTATGGCCTTTCTTCCCAGATATGTTTATCAGAAGAACTGGTGATTATTTTTCTAAATAGTGTTTTCGTAGATAATTAAAGGTGTGGTTCACTTGTTCTGGTAGGAATGAATGCCTTGCAAGCCGTACTCGGGGCAAAATGTACAGAAATGCTTGGAGCAGCAACAACAAGTCTGTTGCTGCAGAGAGTGGCGGAACACGGCAGGATTTGGAGTTTTATTTCCTGATTCTTGGACATCTTGCTTCAGATTGAAGAACAGCTACACGACTCGCCTACTGACTTGCATTATTGATCTGTACAAATAACACAAGCCTGGAGGAGTTTAGTGGTGTTGCTAATGCTATCGGTTAGCCTCTACTATTTAAGACATTCTCTGTTGATTCCTGAATGTTAAAACAACAGCTTTCCCCATCCCCAGCCAAGATGGGTGAGTCCATGAATATTAAAGGTTGAGTCACACCCTGGGTGGAGACTTATTTCACCCACACTTCCTGTTAGAAAATGTTCCTGAAAGAGGAGTCACCTAGCGAACCGAGAGCAGCACTGAGGTAGTGATTAACAGATGCCCCACCCCACCCCCGCTCTCGTAGTTTCTCGGTGAAAAATCAAGTCGTTAACAAGTGCAAGTGCGCTTGTGCGCGCACACAAACACACAGCCGACTCACAGCTCAGGAGAACGAGCAAACACAGAATCTGCAGGATTTCCTGTCCACTGCGATCACTAGAAGAAAGGGGGAGGAGAACATTTATTTAATGAGGCGAGCGGCTCAGAGACATAACGTTTCATATCAGCAGGTAAATGGCTGACCCAGCTGGAGTCCAGTGCAGTGCAGCCATGTAGAACTGTACAGACGTCACCTTGTACATAAAAATATGGACATATCCTGTACAATTAAACACTTCAGAAAATTAAAGTTGGTATTCAACGGACATTTAAGTCCAGTTGCATAAATGTGAAAAAAAACATTATATAAGGTTGTTTATCTACAGCAGCCACCCTACTGTCTGACCAGACATTCTTTGATGGAAACCAAGATAAAATTTCCTGACTTCTGTAAACAAACAGACTTCTGTCACAAAATCCACAGAATTCAAACATCAAACAGTGTGGGATAGAGTTCAGACTTTTTCCTCTCAGGAATGAGTTTTTCCACTTTATGACAATTGAATGACCTGGAAATGACCTTTATTGGTGTAGCACCTTCTTAGGATTCTACAACCCCCCAAGGTACTTCACACGCTGGTGATGATGATCTATGATGTAGCCACTGCTGCCCTGGGGCACACCGACAGAGGCGAGACCTGTCGAACACTGGCGCCACCGGTCGTTGCATGCATTTTTCGGCAGCCTCTGATTATGCCTTGCCAAAAAATGTATGACGTTCAGGGAAGAATTAGGTAGACATATTTCTCACATTAAAACCTGTTGGGAGAACAGACCAAACGTGGTGACCCAAAAAATAATCTGTAATTCCTTCAACCCCAGGAGACACAATCTCAATCTGAGAGCTCCGTTCGTACATTCTGTCTCTGTGAGGGGAAAGGAGGCTGAACAATAACAATCTTTGTGAGATGAGAAGAAGGGGCTCTGAGGCCCTCATTCACACACACACACACACACACAGTGCTACTCCAAATCAAACAGTGCACTGTTCCTGCAGCAGATGTTAGACAGAACACCTCCAAATGTTTTCTGCTGAGCTGTTAGCAGCAGTCAGCATCTAGAGAGGTGTTTAGTGATCTGATCAGATAAAGATGGAAAAGTAACCAAGAAGTTATCATCTTAAATACCCTTGCTCTAAAATTCTTAGGTGTCATGATTTGATGTTTTTTAACCTTTCCTGTCAAAGAACAAGTTCACTGAGTTTACCTTTTTTTGAAATATGATCCATCACTCTGAGTTTCACATGCACGTGTTCCTCCAATCGCCTTTGGGGGTGCTGGGGTTAAATTGGAGGGTGCTTCTTAAAGTTACTGAAGAGTTTCCTGCTCTTTCACCCCACTGGTTGAAAGTGGAATTACAACTGTCATAAACAGCCCTGCAGCAGCCTGCTGCAGCTAACGCTAACAACAAGTTAATACTAACATGAGCCAGTAGTTGGGTGGACCTTAGTTACATTTCACCTCTGGGTGGACGACTGGGATTGTCAAACAGATGTTTCACCCCTCATGCCCCTGGAGCATGCGGGTGGTCTGGAGTTTAACAGCCGCTCTTCCAGGTGGATGAGGCTTGTGTTTGTTTCCACATATTTATTTCTGCAGCTGAGGTGAAGAATCGAGTTGCACGGCTTGTCCTCCTCTGCCTCAGGCCACGAGGCTCCCACACAGGCTGCTGAACACAGCACCACCTGCCTGTCTGAACAGATCAAATCTGATTTCAAAAAGCAGAGCTTTTTTTTCTGTTACCGCACACTCAGAGGGATGGCATATTATGTGCAGCTGACATCTGTGGCACAAACAGGTATTAGGTGGAGTAAAACATAATACTGGTTAGTACAAAGCAAGTAAATAAGTGTTTCCTGCTAAATTTAAACAATTTTGAAATTAAAAGAAAATCTAAATGACATTTCATGCTGAATCCTGGTTCAATACATAAAGTGACAACATGCAAAAACAAAAATTGGAAAAACCATAATATTTTAGAGGCAAATTTGTCAAATATCCACATTCAATGCATGATTTCCTTAAAGGGGGAGTTAAATGGACAAAATACAAGAACAAAAAGCCAAACAAAAAAAAAAACCAACTAAAAGGTACATAGATATTATTACAGATACATAGATACATAGTACATAGATATTATTACAGATTTAGAAAAATTTAGAAAAACTTAACATTTCTAAAACACTAATGTAACACTGAACTGCAGTAATAACAAATAACAATCAAAGGGAATTCAATTCAATTCAATAATACTTTATTAATCCCAGAGGGAAATAGAAATTAGCTCAGTCACCCATCACTCAGGGATCTCACTTCTTTTAAAACATGACATCATACACAAACGCTCAACGACTGAGGTTCAAATTTAAGGGGATTTATTTGAAAATATGTACATTATTTATGAATCATAGAATAAGTTTTGGATGGAATATTCCAGTTCAGCTTTATAGCAAATGGTTGATTCAGACAGTTACAAAGTTAAGCTAAACTCAAAAATTAAATGAACTGAATAAAATAAAGAAGGAAAACTAAGATAAATATGTTTAAAAACATAAATACAAACACTTTCATCTGAAGTAAGTATAATAGTATTGTTATAAATGAAGGTTTTATCAGCACAGACATTACCAGCTGTCCCACTGCTCAGGTCAGCTATTCAATTCAATTCAATTCAAGTTTATTTATATAGCGCCAAATCACGACAAGAGTCGTCTCTAGGCACTTCACATAATAAACATTCCAATTCACAGTTAAATTCACACAGCTAATCCAGGTGAGTGCTGAGGATGGCCGTTACACTTCTGCAGGTTGGAACGTGCAGATGGATCTTGGATCAGCTCCGGTTTACTAGACCTACTGATATTATTGCTCACTGGAATCAGGTACCAGAGCTAAAAGGTACCAGTGTCTAAAAGTCTATTTACTTCTGAGTTTTATGGTTCTGGTGCAGATTCTCAGATGAGTGGTGAATCTGCTGTTCTACTAAGATATGTAAAATTTTAAAGCTCATGTATGTTTGGGATAAACTGCTCCTGAATTTATGTTAATTTGCCATCAGAACACAGCTGTTTGTGTTATTGTGCTCTCGCCTCCCGCCGACGTTTCTCCACACATGGCCGATCTCCACCGGGAGGTCCTGACTGCGTGAGCATGAAAGCTGGTGAATGTTTATGCAGAAAGAACATCAACTCGGCAGGTTCCTCAAACACTTTTAATTCTGATCGTATTCACATACACGACCTTTCAAACTAGAATGATTACATTGAAAAATATCAAAAGGTGAACCAGTGAATTCCCTCACTTACCTGGGAGCACACAGAAACGCGTCGGATCATACAGTACCTGTTAGAAATCTACCAGCTCGTATTAGTTATGCAAACATTACAAACTAAACAGTACAGCAGAATGCCAAACACTCTACACCATGAGCATGACGACACAGGGCCGAGCTATTTGCAACTGCTTAAAAATGTAGTGTTCATAAAACTTTTAACTTATTTTTATACATATTAACACAGCAATATTCTTTAGTGGGGTGAAGCTGCATTTATTCTCTGACCCTCCACACAAGCAGATGTATGAAAGCACTCTAATTCACCATAAATAAAACTGTTACAAAAATATACTCCACTTCAAACAGCAACAGCAGGAAAAGCGCTTACAGCCTCTCTGGAATGATTAAAAATAAAAACACAGGATCATATGAAGACTGAAGGGGAATGAAGTTTGGTAACCAGAACTGTAAGTAAAACTTTTTAAAGGACATGTTGGAATTCCTGGGAGTGGGAATGTTAGAGGCAGCTGGGATGGGAAAATGAAGAGGGGAGGCTGGTTTCCTCACATGGGTTTGCCCCTCTTCTTCGTGGAGACCAGAAGATGCTGAGGTCATTACCCATCAGCAACACGGGAGGTGACAGAGTCCATGTTGGATAGTAGTGTGTGTACATTCACAGGTAAAGCCCATCATTCTAAGGCTCAGGAGGTGTTGTGTGTGTGTTGTTCCTCCCGAGTTTTAGAGGTGAAGCTACTTCTTCTTAGAGTTGACACTCTTGCAGACCCAATTCATGCCCTCCTGATAAAAAGAAAATACCACCGTGAAACAAGTATGAAGCAATAAAAAAAGAGACAGCAAGAAGGGGGCGGGGCTTAGCTTATCTGCACACCTGAATCCCCTCCCCCGTAAGGGCAGAACAGGACTGGATCTGCCACATGCGGTCCCGGATGGTGTGCAGATTAAGTCCCTCAGCAATCTCAGAGGCTGGAGCAGCTGTCAGCAGGTCCTGCTTGTTTGCAAAGATCAGCACAGGAACGCCGCTCAGCTTCTCCTCATCCAACAGCTCAGCCAGCTCCTACAGCATACACACACACACACACACACACACACACACACACGCACGCACACGCACACGATACATGAGTTTTATGTATTGGCTTAAATATTCAAGCTTCTATTTAGAGAAAAATAAAAACACACAATGGAGGACACCATTCATACTAACAAAAATATTCAAAAACACAGTCTTTACAGGAAAATATTTAAATGCAGAACAAAGATGATTACCGTATCTGTCAGCTTAAAAAACATTAGCTATGATTCATTAATTTATTGGAAATCATTTTACAATCTTCCAACTGTTCTAGAAAATACATACATATATATATATATATATATATATATATATATATATATGTATAGCTATAGCTAAAATCAATGATTATTATTGTTTAACCTGACTTCTATGTGAGTGTGTGTGTAACCTAAAGATGCCCCTTTGGGTTAGTGAAGCAAAACGGAATGAAAAATTAAAAAGTAATGATGACGTTGACCCAGACAGTACATACCTGACCGGTTTCCTCAAACCTCTTTCTATCTGCACTGTCAATGACATAAATCTGAAACAAAAAGACATTTGATTTTCTTAAAGAAAGCTCCTACAGATCCGATTTTGCTTCAACTGCGATTAGCAAAACAAACCCACAACTTTATAACAAAACAGGCTGGTCTTACTAGCACATCTGTGTTTTCAAAGTAGTTCCTCCAGTACGGCCTGATCTTCCGCTGGCCTCCAATATCCCAAACATTTAGTTTAAACCCCTGAGACTGTACACTCTTAATGTTGAAACCCTGAAATTAGAGCAGACACACACTGAGACTAAAGCAGCCCCACTCGGCACTTCGATGAGTGTGTGAGCATGTGTGTAACCTGTGTGGGGGTGATGTGGCTGATGTCCTCAGATGCCAGCTGTTTGAGAAGAGTGGTCTTTCCACCATTGTCCAGACCCAGCAGCAGTATCCTAACCTCCTGGTCTGGTGTGCTTTTTAGTTTGCGAAGGATGGACAGCAATCCCTGCAACCAGCCGCAAAAACATCTATCAGGTACTGACAGGCTCGGGTCCTAACAACAAATCTAAATAATTTTTCATGAAATATATGAAAATGAAATGAGAAAAGAAACAAAATGAAAAAAAAATGCTATAGGATCACAAGGTGTTGATTTAATATTGTACATTCGCAATAAAATGTGAGAAAAAACTGTAATAACATGTAAATGGTTGAAATACACATATTTAGAGCACAAGATAAGTTTATCTGGTTTGTAGTTAGTTTATAACTGGTGCCATTTACCACATTACATACCCAGGGGGCTGTTAATGACTCTTTGCCTCTAGAGCTCCTCTGCAGTGGCAGATTTGACCCCAAAAAAAGGTAACTAAATTTTGTGCCAATAAAAAAGGATCGAAGGCTGGCTGTAGGTATACTATTTACAAACGTGAGCATGGTTTCCCAGTCTTTCAGTACCAGCATTAGATCAATCTAGGTGTCAAGATTTCATTGGAATGTATTGAAAAGGTGTTTTTTAATCTCATAAAATCTAAGCCATAATTAAGAAACAAATAAGCAGATTTTGTTATGTTCTCCCAGGCCTAGCAGACAGTAGGAGCACTTCAAACATCTTCTCACTGGCAGCCCATGGAAGTACATCTTTAGTTCATCTCTGCTACTGATTATATTTAAACTCTATCAAAGGTACTACGGAACACGGGGACAACATGTCCAGCTGGTAGCTGCTACCATCGTCTTCTTTGTTCTCCTCTGAGCCTTTGAGGCTAGTTGTTTCCACGCAGAGCGAGATAACGGTTCACAAACATGAGCTAATGAGCTAATCTCCCCTGATAACCAAACGTAGCAACAAGGCAGCGTTAGCTGCTAAACGGTTTGCTATGTCAAGTTGCGGAGAAAAAGACTCGTTAAATTAGAACTTGACTAAAGTTGGCACAACTGAATGCAAATCGGTACAGGAAAAGGTAGGATATTTACATCTAATCTGTCATTAAGATAAACTAAACTCACCATCTTGTTACCTTCTCTCCTGGAGACGCGCTGCAGGCCGTGACGTCAGACGCAAAACCCAGGGTACGGTGGGGCGGAGTAAACCCGCGCTCATGGTGCTTTCAAGGTGCATTGACAGAATTGAACATTTTAAATCTACGTTGTAAAGATTTGAATCATTGGACGATGTTCTGGTGAAATTGGACACAAGTCGCTGAATCCCAGAATTCGTCTTTTTATTGGAAATATATATGTATACATTTTTAGACTAAGTTTCGTTATTTTTCTGTTACCATTTTGAGTTTATTTTGGTCTCTATTTTTGTCTTTAACTGTTTTCTTTTACTTTGACCTAGTCGTTTAATTTCGTTTAAACTTTATATTTTCTGAGTCATTTTGCAGTAGTAGGTAACTTGAACGATTTTTGTGTTTCAAACGATTTACCCTGAACGCAGCATTAGCCGCGAGGAGAGCTAGTTTGGTTAGCTACATGCTAGCTCTTTTTGGACTGTCTTCACTCGTTCGGAAATGTCAGAAATTACACAGGCTTACTTGCGTTATCGTGACAAGAAGACGAGAACAGGCCTGTTTGGAGAGATAATTATTTGATACAACTACTGAGGAATTAGTCCGTCAACATAAAGTGTCCGGTTTGGCTTTCACCGGTTTTCACATGGGGTCATTCTCGGCTTTTGATTGGAGGACAGCGTCCACGTGCACATTTTTTTTGCTACCATGGCTTACGAGCATATTTGATTACCTGTCAGGTTGTTCCGTGTAGCTTTGAGGAATCTTCACAAAGGTATATTTTCTGTTTTTATGGCTTTACGGTGCAGCCAATTGAGTCAGTGCTTTGCTGTTAGTGTTTCCGTGTAGTCTGCTCGTAGCTGGAGCTCTAATATTGCATCACTCAGCTCAGTCAGACATGTTTTTTTTACTTTCTGCTCAAGTCTCAAACTCGTTCAGTCCATGTCACAAACCGTTTGGTTGTCGTTTACCTGCTTTTATGAACGCACAGGGGAGTGTAAACTCCTCCAGATGTTTTCAGTTGCCCTGACCTGCAGATCCAGTTTGTCAAGCCTCAACAATCCTGGAAAAGGCATCGGCTACAGTGATTAATGGCACCTTTTTGTTATCATGTAATTTTTTTGTGCCATGACAAGTTCAAAATGTTTATTATTTAACTTTTCTGCCATTTTTCAGCACCTCTTGTACACACAGTCTCTATTACACAGCTGTGTGTACTAAAAATATTTTTACAATACTGTTAATACGTTTATGTTTGAAGTTGCAAATATTTGTCTTTATACATGGCATATACCCATTGCAGTGCTATTTATCCCATTTAGTTTTAAAGCTTTTGTTTCTCTAGATTTTTTTTCTTTCTTCTGATTTTTATCTGTTTTTAAACTATGCTGTCTCCCCCAGGAAATCAATAAAGCTCCAGTTATCTACCTAAAACAACACAGACCTTTAAGATTATTGCTTAGAAGTTCCCACAGTAGCGTTACACAACCACATCCAAGTGAAAATATTACCTTAATACTTGGACTGGTTGACCACTTTGACTATTGCGCTGCAGATATCAACACTAACACCTTGGGTTCAACAAAATTTTACTTTTAGAGGTTTAGAAAATGTCAACAGTTTTCACATTTTTTTTATCCTTCCGCTGTTTCTGCTGCAAGTAATTTTATCTGTGTGTTTACCAATGAACAGCCTGTCTCACAATTAAAAGAAAGTTTCTTCTGACTTACAACTGATGAGTGGAGCTTACTACAACAGTAATTACAATATAAACACAAAACATGCTATTTTTTTACTTGCATTTAGTAATTTTTGCATAGCACATAATCTAATGTTGGTACCTTTTTTACCATGTGATTAAGAACTCTGTGCTTATATTTGCCAGTTTTACTTTAGCCAAAATCTGACTTGTTTATAGCAGACGTTCTCATGTGTGTGTTTGCTAGTTTGTTGAGCCACGTTGACTTTTGGCCTGAGTTCTGCTCTCCACAGCATCTGCAGGCGTTTAACCTACTTTCTCAGCAAACAGCAACAGGAGCAATTCGGTTCCAGCCAGGCTGAGCCTTCAGAGGTTGACGATACCACTCTTTTTCCTCATGGGACCCATATTTAATTTTCATCCAAAACTTTCCACAAATACAATCAAAGACTTCTAAAACATGCAAGTTCAGAGGAGAGTTTGTGTGCTTTGAGCTGTAGTCAGCAGATTTTGGTTTGTTTTATTACGAAATGCAGCGCTGCAGCTGCAAAAACCAGAAATGACTGCCTATGGAACCATTTAGCAAGAGGTGGTCAAGGATTTGTAGTGAAGGTTTGGCCCTGGAGAACATTTTAAGAGAGGAAGCAGGGTTTGTCTTTGTTCATGGATTAGTGTATGTGGGGGAAATGGCAGCTTCTAGCTGCTTTGGGTGTCTAGCTTTTACTAATCTGAGCTGTAAACCTTCAACTCTTTGTGCTTTTGGATGTTCAGAGGAACTGTTGCACCAAGATGTAAATAAATCATTTCAACAGTTGGAGTGAATGTTATTTGCATGATAAGAGGGAATTAAAATCAGCACAAATAAAATTAAATCTGTTTGGTAAAAGAGCTAAATCAGTCCTTCCACAGCTTTATATTCTACTTATTTATTAATGCATCAATAAAACTGATAATTGATGTTTAATTGGCCTAATTGACTTTACCATGATTATTTTGCACACCTACTTGCATTGCATTTAGTACTCCTGTGTACATTTTGAAGAATTTGACAGCCACACACAAGTAAGGATCTAATACATCCCAGTTGTCATTATCTATGTTCAAATAATTAAATATTGCTTTGTGTTTCTCCAGGTTTCATCTGGATCTCCTGACTCACCTCCAGCTGAGTCAGCACAGTGATTTCTCTCTTCCTTCTTACCAAACACGATGGATTTAAGCACGTTTGACATTGACGCACCGCGATGGGACCAGTCGACGTTCATGGGGCGACTGAAGCACTTCTTCAACATCACCGACTGCCGAACGGCGCTCTTACCGGACTCACGGCTGGATGAAGCTAAAGTTTTAGTGGAGAGCTTCAGGTAGGAAAAGAAAGTCCAACTAACTATGTTACAAAATAAAATGTGTCAACTTTCAACTCTAAACATCAGACAGAGAAATGGTGTTTGGGTTGTTTTTACAGACATTTTGTTTGAGGAAAGCGTCCAGCGTTGTGATGATGACTTTGTGGCTCTCTGCAGGGCAGGATCCGTCCCTCCAGGCACCTCGGTGGAGCAGCTCCACTATGCAAAGAAGCTGTACGACTCAGCCTTCCATCCGGACTCGGGAGACCGCATGAACCTCATCGGCCGCATGTCCTTTCAGGTTCCTGGGGGCATGGCCATCACAGGCTTCATGCTGCAGTTCTATAGGTAGAAACCAGCAGGGCGAGCTGCATTCCTGCCAGATTGACTACAGGAGAGTTTAGAGGTTTTATCGCTCTGATTTCAGGACAGTTCCTGCTGTGGTGTTCTGGCAGTGGGTGAATCAGTCTTTCAATGCTCTGGTGAACTACACCAACAGAAACGCTGCGTCCCCCATCACTCCAAAGTAAGAATTCAACACACCCAGTGTGCAACTGGTGCTAAAGCTTGGATACAAAGTTCACCTGTCAACCCAGGTCAACGTCAGCTGCTTGATTTTCAGTTGGAAACAAACAACGTTAGATTAGATGAGCATCCGAAGGACAGATTGTGACACCCATTCCAGCTGCTGCTGCTGGAGAAGTGTTTGTGTTACTGCGTTCTAAAGTGTGGCTTCACTTTAGAACATTCATAGAATGAAAGTTGATAGATACGGTCACACTATTTCATAAAGTAAGACCTATGGTTAGCTGGCTGTTTTTGACACTGCTTCTTCAAGGAATCGAAATCGAGAATCGCTAGCAACCGGAATCAAAACGAGGAATGGGAATTGAAACCGGAGTTGTTCAAATTCAAACGATACCCAACCCTAGTGAGAATCAACATCATGAAAATGAGAATGTTTGGTATTAAAGACTGAATTAAAGCCTGCTATCTGTTTAGACCAGAATTAACAGCCTGTTGCAACGGTGCAACTTAATGCTGCATTCGTCTTTAACTGAGCAATTTCAATCCTGAACTACCTATTAATGAAAAATAGTGTTTTATTGTTTAGAACATATGATCAAGTGCTTATGGAGCTTTATTAACATAAATATAGGACTTTCATTTGTTGTTGATGTTTTACAAAGGAACGTCTTCATAAACGGTGTCTCTGTTGTCTTTCAGGCAGATTGGAGTAGCCTACGTTACAGCCACCAGCACGGCTTTAGCAACAGCAGTGGGACTCAACCTTTATACTAAGGTACACACACAAAGAAGTTCACGCGGCAGCACTAAGAGTTTTTATTTGGACACCAAACTCATCTAGATAACAACAAACATCTATTATTTTATCCCTTGTGAAAGATTGGCCTGCTACATTTTAAGATAATGGAGGTTAGGGGACCAGAGCATCTGCAGATGTGGACATAATTGTTGGTGCCCTTCAGTCAATGAAAGAAAAACCCACAATGGTCACGGAAATAACTGGAAACAGAAATAACTGACAAAAGTAATATTAAATACAAATTCTATCAAACTTAACCAGTGAAAGTCAGACATTGCTTTTCAACCATGCTTCAATGGAATTATTAAAAAAAATAAACTCATGGAACAGGCCTGGACAGAAATGATGGTACACCTAGAAAAGACTGAAAAAAATGTGACCAAAGGGACATGCTAGTTTAGGGTGTGTCCACTAATTAAAGGGACTTTACAGAGTTTTGAATTTTTATGCTCGCGATTGCCCCCTCTGGCCAAAAGCGTAACGGCAGCTTCAATAGGAGGCTCGTGTACGAGGCGCGCATGCTGTACGTGCACACTCCTTAACGAAAATAACAGCTGAGACGAAGCTCTGTGAAGCTGACGGGGGTCAGCTTCACAGAGCTCTGAGAGCTGACAGTCCCTTGTGTGTGTGTGTGTGTGTGTGTGTGTGTGTGTGTGTGTGTGGCTCGGAGAACAGAGGGCAGGAGAACGTGCAGCTAATTAATTAAATAATTTGGTTCTGTACCTTTCTCTTCAGCACAGCTGACAAAGGTTTATGATGGGTCACTCCTCCTGCATGCTCAGATCATTCCCTTCCCTTGCTTGAAAAATTGTTCCAGAATGAAAGTTGAACTACATCTTTTTTATCTGTGAATTCAATGCCGTTCGGCGAGTCTCAAATAAAAATTTGGGCATCTTACTGTAAAAAAATATACCATTAATGTAAAAAAGAAACTCTAAATAAACTGTTCTCACCCAGAATCAAACCTGGGTCTCCTGCATGAGAGTCCGACATCTAACTAGATGAGCTAAACCACCACTGACATTTTTAGTATCTGTAATATTTATATCCTTGATTACAGCTAAAACAACATTCAAAGAACAGTTCGGAGCGAAAATGGCTATTTTGTTGCTAATTTGCAGGAAATATCTAAAAGAAAGTAGCTAAGGTCCTCAAAAATGTAGCTAGGTTCATCACTAGGCGTTAGGAACAGCGACAGTCGCTGAGTTGGCACTACCTCACTCTCTGCTGCTAAAGCTACTGATAGCAAATGCTACGGGCTATGCCTGAGCGTGAACGCGCATGAAGCAGCCTGCTCGACCCGAGCAGCTCTCTTTTTCTGTGATTTTACAGAAAAACAGGCGATCACAGTAAAAATGCCAGGGCTCATTCTACAGGATCAGGACATTGCAGGAGAATGTATGAAGAAGACATTTATTATTTCTATACATGTTTTGGCTGTTAAACTTCCATAATATCCCTTTAAAGGTGGAATATGGAACATTTTAAATAAAAATCTATATTGCTAAACAATTAATACCTCCAGGGGGCATTAGAGGTGTGCAGAATGAATGTATAGTTTTCCTTTAAAATCTATACTTAAAAAAATAATACATTTTTTATTTTGTTGGGCACGACACTGGGCTTATGTTTACATCTACCAGTCACTAGAGGGCAACGTTGTGCTAAAATGTCAGCTCAGTGGGCCCGTGTAAAATGGCGGGCTTGACAAGTCAAGCAGCTGATTCTGAGCCCAGAAACTGTTCTAACAATAAATACTGTTGTAAAATAAATTGATTAGTAGAAATTAGTCATTATCCTGTACGATTAGTCATTGGACATGGTGCTGGCTGGTCACTTAAAGGTTGACTATGGAACACGGACAATCTAGGCGAACTCTGGTTTTCAGAGGTGGTATTGCAAAAACAGGACCAATTTTCCAGCCATTGAGATGTCTGTTCACTGCTGACGTGTTCCAGCACCATGTTCAGAGACAAATCGTACAGGATAAGGACTGATTAAAGTACCGCTTGAAAACCTACGACTCCTGTCTGCAACTGACCAATGAAAACACACCTTAGGGATGCCGCAGCAGCAAGACTCCACCTCTCTGAGCTTCGGTTTCATTTTATGTTTAAAATGCAGATTATAAACTACACACCAGTTTTTATTTTTGTTAATAGCAGAGACAGATTGTTACTTCTCTGTAGTTTAGTGGGGTTTTATCTATAAAGGAGGATGAGAAGGATGAATGACCAGCTCAGCTGTTTAGCTGGAAGACGGGAAAGAAGACCTGCAGCCAGAGTCTAACGCCAAAGAGAGGTTTTTTAAAACGATGCTTCCTCTTTGAGGAAGATGAGCTGGGTCATGAACTGACACAAAAAATTGGTGTTTTTATCTTTTCAGCTTTGTCTTGGTTAGTGGTCTGCTTAGTGTTGTATGCTTTCGGAAGGTGCACTCATGAAGTAGCGTGTTCTGCTGGAGAGTGCCTCACTGAAATCTTGTGTCGCACAGTGTGCCACCTTTCTGGAGCATGACGGCCAAAAATTGCAACATATGGTCCGGGCTGAAAGCATTGGACTATTTTAAAGTGGCCTTCTATGAGCCCTGACCTCAATCCTATTGAGCATCTTTGGAAGGAGCTGAAACTTGTCATCTGGAAAAGGCGCCCTTCCAACCAGAGACAACTGGAGAGGTTTGCTCATGAGAAATGGGCCAAAATACCTGCTGAGAAGTTAGAAATTCACATTGACAGTTACAGAAATTGTCTGGTTGCCGTGATTGCCTCAAAAGGTTGTGCAACTAAATATTAAGTAATTTTTGTCCAGGCCTGTTCCATGAATTCATTTTTAAAAATAATTCCATTGAAGCATGGTTGAAAAGCAATGTCTGACTTTCATTGGTTAAATTTGATAGATTTTAAAAAAAATTATTATTACTTTTGTCAGATTCAAGGTATTTCTGTGACCATTGTGGGTTTTTCTTTCATTGAATGAAGAGTACCAACAATTTTGTCCACATCTGTAAGCGTGAAAGTTTATTGTTGCGTTTAGTTTATAGATTAGAAAGAAATTCAAGATCCCCCCCCCCCCCCCCCCCCCCCAAAAAAAGAGGCATTTCCAGCCATTTCAGTTACATTTTTGATGATTTTTCTCTTTTCCCCTCTGCAGAGAGCCCCTCCTCTTGTGGCTCGATGGGTTCCTTTTGCAGCCGTGGCAGCAGCTAACTGTGTGAACATTCCCATGATGAGGCAGCAGTGAGTTTTACTATCAGTTAACTAGCTAAAATCTCAATGTGAAGTTATTTGTGATGCAGGCTGAACTCTTTCTGGCTTCCTCTGATTAATTTAATTTCCTGTGAGATTACAGATCCTCTCGAGACAAATCACATCATGAGTCAGTGATGCACTTATAGTGACGGATGAAGCTCAAATGTACAAAAGACAAAATGTTTGGAGCTCTTTGTGAGGGAGCAGTAATCTTCTATATTAGAGTGTGTGAATGTGTGGAGCAGTGCCTGTACAGATGCATATGTTGGTATAAAAAAGGAAGTCTCTTGCCTGTTACATGCTTTAGTTCATGCCGTCTAACTAAAACACACAAAACGTTTGTTTGTGGATATATTACCATTGCTGCATCTCCAGGTCTAATATCTCCACATGCTTTCACAGGATAACCAATATGGTCCCATTGTGAGAGTTTCATCTGTTTGAGTGTGATGGGTGAAGCATTGTTATAAAGCTGCAGCGGCAAGGCTCATCCTGCTAATTTATTTGTTCTTAACCTGTAACATAAATAATGATTTTATGAGACAAACACAAGATATCTTTATTAAAAGGGTTAGATAAAAGTCTTGTCTCCTGTAGAGGCGTCTTGTGATAAGGGCACTGGCCAAGTTAAGAGATATGGAACCACTTACATCACGTTACAACGTCATCTAAAAGAACACAACCTCCACTGAGATTTTGGATCCTTTGCCTTTTACAAAGAGCTAAAACCACAGTTTTCCAAATAACTGGGTTAGGAATGATTGGTTTTAAACTGCCTTTTTTTTCTCTGCTTGATTATCTTTTATTTTCAGGGAAATTCTGAATGGCATCGCTGTCACCGATGAAAACGGCAACAAACTGGGTCACTCCAAGGTCGGCACCTTCCAGGCTAATACACTTTAATTACAGTGTTTATTTATATTGACCTACAAAATAATGCTTGTTTTGTTGTGAAGATGCATCAATCCTGGTTCTAAGGACTGCTGCCAATCTGCTTGTTGAACAACCCTGATCGAAATTTATCCCCCCAAAAAGATGTTTGTGTTTCAGACTACCTGGTTAACTGATCAAGCTGATTCCAGCACCCACTGATTATTATGTTTTTTGGTGGATCTCTACGTCACTTTTCTATTAATGCTAAAGCCTCCTTAATAGTAATTCAGTCAATTATCGGGGTGGGTGGGGGTGGGTGGGGGTGGGGGGGTGGGGTGGGGGGGTTACATGTTTATTGGTTCAAGGATGAAACATGCCATCATGCATTTTATTAAATACATAAATTAACCCGGGGGCCCCGGGTCGACCCAGGACACGTTGGAGAGGTTACATCTCCAGTCTGGCCCGGGAACGCCTCGGGGTCCTGCCGGAGGAGCTGGTGGAGAAGGCCGGGGAGAGGACGGTCTGTAGCTCCCTAGTTGGGATGCTGCTCCCGCGACCCCGACCCGGATAAGCGGAGGAAGACGACGACATAAATTAACCACTTTGAACTAATTTAGTTAACTCACATCCAGATGGGTGTTACTGTAACATGAAAACCTGACCTTTTAAAACTTCTGTCTTCGTCTGTATAAAACAGGGCAATATAAATCTGGGTTGGAACCTTTGCTGCTGTTAACACAGGTCTAAATTAGGTTAGGGTCATGTTGTTTTTCATCACTCATTTAAAAGCAGATGGCATTAACTCAAACTTTTTTTTTTTTAGTTTTTCTTTATTTAACCCTGAGCTCCGGCTCTGTTCTGCAGAAAGCAGCTGTGAAAGGCATCACGCAGGTGGTCATCTCACGGATCACCATGGCAGCACCAGGAATGAGTACGGAAAGAAAAAGAGTCATTTTTATGGACGGCGTGTTGAGCTTTATCTTGTTCTTTTCCTAATACCCTTCTTTTTGCCTCTCAGTCATCCTCCCCATCGTCATGCAGAGGCTGGAAAAATACAAATTCATGCAGGTCAGATTTTTGTCCTGATCTCCACGCCGCTGGTAATGTGTTCATCGGTCTTCAAGTCGTTTTCTGTGTTCACAGAGAATCACGTTCCTCCACGGACCAATTCAAGTCATGTTGGTGGGAGTGTTGTAAGTACAAAGGGTCACGGGGTCAGAGGGATCTTTAATAACCTCCATAGTTTTCATTATAACTTTTGATCTGTCTTCTCTTTTAAAGTTTGGTGTTCATGGTGCCTGCAGCCTGCTCCCTGTTCCCTCAGCGATGGTAATGAATCTGTTCTGTCCTTCCTCCTATAATAATCTCAGAAAGAGTTCAGGTCACACACAGGTCTGACTGTCATGAATACGGTTCAGTAGCAGGAGGAGGATTAAGAAAGTGACCATTCCTGATTCGATGGAGACAAACAGCTTCTCCAGATCCATCGTTTATCATCACTCTCTAGCTGAAGGAGAAGGCAACTCAGTGAAATTCCAGGGATCGCTTGGTATTTCATTTGTTTATCGTTTGCATCAAATGAGCCCAACATTCATCGGGGTCATTTGGGACGACGGTGGCAGAGGAGTTAATACCCTCCCCGTAACCGGAGAGTTGCAGGTCAGAGCCCTGTCCTTGGGCAAGACACTTGACCCACCTTACCTGCTGGTGGTTAGAGGGCGCCAATGTGCAGCAGCCTCACCTCTGTCAGTGCGCTTCAGGGCAGCTGTGGCTGCATTGTAGCTCATCACCACCAGTGTGTGTAAATGGGTGAGTTACCGGTCATGTTGTAAGGCACCTTGGGGGGTTTTAGAACCCTAGAAGGCACC
Organism: Nothobranchius furzeri; assembly: GCF_043380555.1. NCBI lineage: Eukaryota > Metazoa > Chordata > Actinopteri > Cyprinodontiformes > Nothobranchiidae > Nothobranchius > Nothobranchius furzeri. Next base: position 44,773,032 of record NC_091756.1, on the reverse strand, counting down.
ATTTCAGTTATAGACCTTTTACCATTCATATAATCTAATAATGGTACTGGCCAGATGCTGCATGAAAATTGTACAAGTTCAGTGTAACTACACTTTACCATCCATATGAAGATAAACTTGCTTCAGTTTTTAATTTTCTTAAGGATTTTGTTATAAATCATCATAGAAAATCCAGCAGAACCAGAGACGTATCCTCCTGTCAAGTTTTCATAAAACAGCTGTCATTCGTTCTGCGTCATCTTGGCTATTTACTTTCATTAATCTACATCTGAATGGGTCTTGGGTCAAAATGAAATAGCTTAACAAATAAAAAAATGAAGATTAGAACTGAAAACGAGCGAGGAAGCAGCTAAGTCTAACCTACTAACACTTGGATTTATTTGTTAAAACCACATTTAACAATCGTCCATGAAATTCTTGCTTGTAAGAAAAACATAATGATGAATGGCGTCTCCCTGCAGCTGCTGTGAGTAATTTCATTAACCCTTCACACTCCTGTCTCTGAAACTGGACTTTCTGGACACTACTTTATTGTTTCAGTCTCCAGAGCGGAGCCAGCATTAAATCACAAATTTAAATGCTGGTAAAACGTGATTCAGTCGTCCAGATGTTTATGTCGTTAGATTCATGTTGATTCAGTCGGATAATTTAACAGTCATAAAATATCTGTTATCTGGCCGACAGATGGCTTTAATGGCCTGCAAACAAATCTATACATCACTGTTATCTGACAACAGATGTTAAAATAAAATGTCTGTTGGAAAACTTATTGGTGACTCCAGTTTATGAGAAAACACCGCAGAGGAGAGGAGAGCTGACGTCTGGCAACAGCTGTGAGCTGGAAAGATGATCAAACTGAGCTGAATTCTGATTTGGGGGGATTTCTTTTGCACAATAATCTTAAAGTAGCTTTCCGGAATATTCCCCTTTCAGAAATTATGATTTTTCAAAAATCTGTAAAAGTGATTATCTTTAATGTAAGCAATGTGTCTTTTTATTTTTATTTTTGCTGAGCACGCCCACTGCCCCGCAGAGCTCCGTGCAATAGGAAACTGAGCGCCGACCAGAACTAACCAATCGTGTTAGATCACCACTTACCTGTTGATGTTTATTTATTTGGCAGACGCTTCTATCCAAAGCGACTTACAATTTATAACCTATAGGGGAAGTTGTGATCTGTGGGGGGAAACCGGGGTACCCGGAGGAAACCCACGCATGCATGGGGAGAACACGCAATTCCACGCAGAAAGGCCACAGCCGAGTTTCGAACCTGCAACCTTCGTGCTGCGAGGCAACCACTGCACCACCATGCAGGCTGATGTAGAGTTGAGGAACTTTTCAAGGACAACAAAGTTTCTAAAATATAAATATATGAAAACACAACATGACATGAGAATAATACTTGTAAAACAAAGTGTTTTAGCTCTGTCGGCTACAGAGGCACCTACTAGAAACGTGAAGTCGTCATCTTAAAAAAGCTGAATAAGAAATGATTTGTGTGATATCCTCGTCAGCCACTAGATGGTGCCATCAGATAAGAGAAATACTCCGGAAAGAGACTACTTTATGAAAACAAAGATTTAAGTTTTGAAATTCCTCTGTCAGAGGTGAAACGGGGGCGAAGTGGAGCATCTTTCCTCTGAAGATGTGCTGATTCTCAACCCTCGAGGCTCCTTTGTGGAACCCACACGTGCGTCTGACTTATTGACAATTTTAAATTTTCATTGTCGTTGTCCTGGACAAGGCTGTAGCATCTTAACATGCACACACACACACACACACACACACACACACACACACACACACACACACACACACACACACACACACACACACTTCTCTGTTAGATTTAAAGGGTATTGATGATTAAAAGGTCTTTAGATGAGTTTTAGATGAAGCTGTAAGTTATGCTCTTTAACCCACAGAATTAAACTCAGACATGTTTTGGATAATAGTCCTGATTTGCCCTTCTGCACATCTGGGCTGGTTCTCTGAAGGCTGTCACAGGACCTCACAACCCAACCCGGGTGGCATGAATTTGACAGAAACGGATAAACCTTTGTTATTCTCTATGAAGTATTTAGCAAAGTTATTATCCGGTTTTCGGTCCAGTACAAACTGTCATTCAATTATGAAAAGACAACATCAGAACATTTTATCTTAATGCTTTTGGCTCATTTGTTCCTGTGAGCTTTATAATTCTAGGTTTAGAGGTAGACCGATACTGGTTTTGCTATTGCAGATACCGAGGCGATGTGTAGGAGACACGGTCAGCCGATGGCTGATATCTAGACATTTTCCATCATATTTTCATGCTAATAACTTCAGTTGATGCAGAAAAGTTCCAAAGCTGAATCGGTGTGAAGTCTGAACTTTGTGCACTGCTCAGTGTTTGACACCTAAATAAAGTTAATTTAGAGTATTTTATGCAGATGTATTTAGTCAACAAAAATACATTCAAATTAAATTCTGCAACAGCACCGAGCTGCCAGAGGATGTGCCTGACTTTAAATACCAAAGTATAAAAAACACTGTAAACATCAGCCAGATACATCAGCCGGGCAAATAACAGTTATCTGATGAGTTTGCTAATAACGTCATTTTCCTTTCCTGAAAGGTTGTTTTCCTAGTGGATCTTCATCTGTTCCTTATTTTAATCTCCCTGTTTGCCTCCTGCAGCTCCATGGCTGTGTCGAAGCTGGAGCCCGAGCTGAGAGACTCCATCATGTCTCAGTACGGAGACCAAGTGAAACAAGTTTACTTCAACAAAGGCCTCTGAGAGCCAGCGGGCTGCTCAGTGACACATATTGCACCATGTGTGTGTGTTTATGTAATGTGTCATCGATTTTAATAGCTAGTCATGATTAAATGCCGGATTTCTTTTATTTCTTTTCTAAATGTGCTGCGAGATGTTCGTTCTCTTTTATCTGATTGATTCTTCTGTTTTGCATTCATTGTTCCTCTGAACAGGACGGGTGCTCGTGTCACTTTGTGCTTCTGTTTGGGAACCAAATGATCCCCTCTCAGGAACACCATGTTTGCCAGATTAAATCTGTTTTAGGTGTTTTTTGTTTTTTCATTATGTAACTCAGCTGTTTTCATTGGCTTTTTGTTGGATCGTGAGCCTTTGGTCTGCTGATTCTCCCTTCAGTCTGTGCCTTCTATAAAGCTGCAGGAGCCATGCCGCTGGACTGTGGTTCAGTTTTGTTCTTTCATGACCTGAAAAAAGACTCGAGTCTTTAAAGTCACTGTGGTGGAAGCTACTGCCCTCTTCTGCCTGTAAGGGGGTATGTGTAGGATTTATCTGAAATGGTGGCCTGATTATTCCTCTGTGTGAACTCTGACCTCAGCTGGAATAAAGCCAGAGTTTTAAAACATTGTTTTTTGTTATGTTTTCATGTATTCATAGCATGCATATTGTTGTGCTCCGTTGTTAGGAAGGTTGTTTTAAATGTCAGTTTTTGTAGAAATTGGAGGAAAAAACCAAACTGCTTTCATTCTTATATTTGTTTCTTCTAGAAGCCTTTGTTACTTTTGCATTTCTGTTTAAAATCTTTAGATTAGTAGTTCTTCAGATCTTTTGAAGATATTTCTATTGCTTTCTTTAGACTACCTGATTTGCCACTGTTTTAGTGGTATTATTGTGCTGCTGTAAGACTTGGATCTTTCCACAGATGATCAGAACATGAAAAACTTTCTACAACTATAAATATGCATTTTGAAGTTTGGTGCTTTTAATTAATCCTAATCCCTAGATTACTAGCCTAGAAATCTAGACGAACAGTTGCAAAGGGAAAAGGATTTTGCTTGGCATGTTCATTTTCACATACATAGGATGGATTGCCAGTTTACTGCAAACTTGAAAAATGATCACTAAATAAAAATGTTTTAGCTAAAATACCTTATGGAGCTCCACTAGCCGGTAAAAATCCTAAATGTATTAAAAATAAGTTGAAAAGTAAATCCTGTTTGAATGGTGCAGCCATGATGTAGTTTTCAGCTGATAGCTCAATACAGTTTATTGTATAACTTAGTTGTTTCTTGTGTATTTTGAAGGATTGACTAGAAAGTTGGCGTGTCGTTTCATGACAAGCAGCCAAAGATCTAGTTAAGAGTCTGCTGAGCTGCTGTGTTCATAAAAACATCTGTTCATTCTTTGTAAAGTAACACTAAACAGTTTCCTGCTTCTCCGCCCTAGTGGCTGAAAGTGGAATTACAACTCGTAAACAACTGCTGAAGCAAGTGCTAACAATGAGCTAACACTAACAAGTCTAACTAATACTAAAATAAACCACAAAGTAAACACATCCACACTGTTGGTCGTCTGTGTGTTTGGATGTTAATCATGTAATTATTTGGACACGGAGGGCAAGCTGTGGTTATTGACTGCACTAACAGATCAAGCAGTTTCTGCTTCTTTTTATCAGTAAGTAAAATTGTTTCTCTACTTTATTTCGCTGGTTGAATCGGGGGAAATGCTGTGTAATTTAACTGCTTGGTCAAACATGTCAGTGGGGCTGCATAAGGAACGGCTGCCCAGTTTCTCCTATTTCCTGCCCGGCAGGAACAGTTGTTAGAGCAGGCGGTTCCCGGGGCAGCCAGGACTCGCGAACCGCTCCGATGAGAGGCTAGTCATGCTGATCACTGGTGGATCTCTGAGGAAGACCACAGAAACACTGCAGCTCTTTTAGTTGACACTGCTTCACTTGAGTCGCTCAACTGTTTGCTGCTGAATGGGGGACAATTCGATGCGTTCACCATAACACTGCTTGGTCGACACGGAGCTGTGTCGTCTCCCAGACACAGGACCGTCGACAACGCTGGACTTGCGTTTTTCTGACCACGGTGGACCAGCGAAGCCCGATATCCTTGGTCAGCTTACTTACAGGTGCTGGCCAGTAAATTAGAATATCATCAAAAGGTTGAAAATATTTCAGTAATTCCATTCAAAACGTGAAACTTGTACATTATATTCATGCAATGCACACAGACCAATGTATTTCCGATGTTTATTACGTTTAATTTTGATATTTATAGGTGACAACCAATGAAAACATCAAATCTGGTATCTCAGAAAATTAGAATATTCTAAAGGCCAATGAAAAAATGTTTGTTTCTCTAATGTTGGCCAACTGAAAAGAATGAACATGAAAAGAATGTGCATGTATAGCACTCAATACTTAGTCGGGGCTCCTTTTGCCTCAATAACTGCAGTAATGCGGCGTGGCATGGACTCGATCAGTCTGTGGCACTGCTCAGGTGTTATGAGAGCCCAGGTTGCTCTGATAGTCGTCTTCAGCTCCTCTGCATTGTTGGGTCTAGCGTATTGCATCCTCCGCTTCACAATACCCCATAGATTTTCTATGGGGTTAAGGTCAGGCGAGTTTGCTGGCCAATCAAGGACAGGGATACCATGGTCCTTGAACCAGGTGCTGGTGGTTTTGGCACTGTGTGCAGGTGCCAAGTCCTGTTGAAAGGTGAAGTCTGCATCCCCATAAAGTTGGTCAGCAGCAGGAAGCATGAAGTGCTCTAAAACTTCCTGGTAGACGGCTGCATTGACCCTGGACCTCAGGAAACAGAGTGGGCCAACACCGGCAGATGACATGGCACCCCACACCATCACTGACGGTGGAAACTTTACACTGGACCTCATGCAACGTGGATTCTGTGCTTCTCCGCTCTTCCTCCAGACTCTGGGTCCTTGATTTCCAAAGGAAATGCAGAACTTGCTTTCATCAGAAAACATAACTTTGGACCACTCAGCATCAGTCCAGTCCTTTTTGTCCTTGGCCCAGGCGAGACGCTTCTTGCGCTGTTTCATGTTCAAGAGTGGCTTGACACACGGAATGCGACACCTGAATCCCATGTCTTTCATGAGTCTCCTCGTGGTGGTTCTTGAAGCGCTGACTCCAGCTGCAGTCCACTCTTTGTGGATCTCCCCCACATTTTTGAATGGGTTTGTCGTCACAATTCTCTGCAGGGTGCGGTTATCCCTAGAGCTTGTACACTTTTTTCTACCACATTTTTTCCGTCCCTTCGCCTGTCTGTTAATGTGCTTGGACACAGAGCTCTGCGAACAGCCAGCTTCTTTAGCAATCACCTTTTGTGTCTTGCCCTCCTTGTGCAAGGTGTCAATGATTGTCTTTTGGACAGCTGTTAAGTCAGAAGTCTTCCCCATGATTGTGGTGCCTTCAAAACAAGACTGAGGGACCTTTTAAAGGCCTTTGCAGGTGTTTTGAGTAAATCAGCTGATTAGAGTGGCAGCAGGTGTCTTCTATATTCAGCCTTTTCAGAATATTCTAATTTTTTGAGATACCAAATTTGGAGTTTTCATTAGTTGTCACTTATGAATATCAAATTTAAATGTAATGAACATTGGAAATACATTGGTCTGTGTGCATTGCATGAATATAATGTACAAGTTTCACGTTTTGAATGGAATTACTGAAATATTTTCAACCTTTTGATGATATTCTAATTTACTGGCCAGCACCTGTAGTTATGACTTCATTACTAAGCAAGTCAGAGGTGTCTTCACGTTGGAGTCGTTCTACCACGTTTTTATTGCTAAAAACGCATTTGGAAACAAAACCTTATCATTCGAGCCTACATACATGAATTATCCAGTATCGATGATTTATACTCACACAGTCACTTACGCGCTTTCACATCTGGGTCAGCATGGACCGGACTGGGTAGCATTTAAAGTGTTAGTAGCCTTGTATTTTTCTTTGCTCAACCATGTTTTTTCTGCCACTTGGAGGCTCCCTCTAAAAGTAGGTGTGTATTTGAGCCAGCCAATCAGATGGTAGTGGGTGTGTTGGACCTGTTCAGCAAGTCTGCTTGCTGAACAGGTCCAACACACCCACTACCATCTGATTGGCTGGCTCAAATACACACCTACTTTTAGAGGGAGCCTCCAAGTGGCAGATAGAATCAAGCAGAGGGAGCTTCAACATCAAAGTAGTCTCTTGACTGAAGCTGCAGATCTCCTCCCTCCAGTGAGGAACACACACACACACACACACACACACACACACACACACACACACACACACACACACACACACACACACACACACACACACACACACACACACACACACAGCAGTCATTTAGGGGGAGACACCGTAGACTTTTCCGTGTCTCTTGCCCCTGAACAAAACCTACCGATGCGGGACCAAACCGACCCAGTCCGGTCTGTGCTGGCCCAGATGTGAACGCGCCATTACGCCCACTTTTGAAGGAATAGCTTAAAGTGTTAAAATTGTTTAGTGTTATGATTATTTATAGGTCCTAGTCAATAGATGTTAACAAATCCTGTAAAAAAGATCAGATAATGGAAATAATGTTTCTCAAAAGCTTCCCTTGTAGGTCTTGATGCCCAATTCTGATGTTTTTTCAGAATTGCGCCATCTGAAACTCCAGTGACAGAAAAGACAGATAAAATGCAACATGATGCAGAGGAGAGGAAAAGAAACCCAGAGACAGTATTATTAATGCATAAACAAAGTTTTATCAGTGATAAACTCGTTTCTTTTCCATCAGAGGTTTTAGTGACATCACATACAGTAAATAAAGTTAATCTTTCTTTATCAAGAAGAGATGCTTGGAGGCCTCTGCAACCATGGGTCAGATTTCGGACTGTAGCCTAATTTCCTGATAGACAACACCTGGTTTTACGCATAAATGCAGAAAACTTATTATAAATGTGGGCAAAGTGCGTTACTGCAGATCTGTGTCTCAGCGGAATCATCTTTGACGAAATCTTTCAAACTTTTTGATGAACTTTGAAACTTAAAAACAAACCCTATTTTATTTAGGCACATGATGAAGTTCCGGATGCCCCTCACGGGGGAACCAGCGCCCTCTGGCGGTGAAACCATGAACACCGCGGGGAGGAGTCGCACAGACCGCTTTAAATAAATGCTCCTGGATCCCTAAAATCACTATCCAGACAGCCAGTCTTTTACTGACAGCAGTCCGGAGCGGGTCCCTGATCACACTGAGTTAACGGCGCAGCGGAGCGGACAGACAGTCCCGGTATTGTTGACGTCTCCGGTCAAAAATAACAAAAAGCTGAGGGAGGGACGCCTCAGCTGGATCTCTACTCTGCAACGCATCTGCGCAGCACAAACACAAACGAGGAGGCTGAAAACATCCCTGCTGCCTTTACCAAAATGCCGTTTTCCGTTAACGGCATCCTTTGTGCGCTCGCGCTGCTGCTCTTGTGGCGCGCGGAGGAGCTCGTGGAAGCGTGCAGCTGCGCTCCGGTACATCCGCAACAGGCGTTCTGCAACGCGGATGTAGGTGAGTACATCACCGGGGGCTGTTGTTGTTGTTGTTGTTGTTTACCAGCTGACCGGAGCTGCTGCAGCCGACAGCCAGCCTCTGTGGCGGGTTCAGGAGGCAGCTGGAAACCTCTGGAAAGCCTGATGACGATGATCTTGATGAGGTGGTGGGGTGCTGGTCCAAAAGGGCCAAGGCCATATTCAGACAGCTGATAGCGCAGTTAGGCTGCACGTTAGCAGTCACGCGTACATCTTAATGTTTTAATTTCTTAAAATTCCTTTTTGTAAGCAGAGAAAGACTTCATAATGAAATGAAGTGAACCATGAAGGACCATTAACACGCCCTCTTCCCAAAAACAAACAAATATGTTTTTGTCACTAAACTTAGAGGAGCGTCTGTTTGATCCCCTCTGGTTTTTATTTTGGGTATATTTGTTAGCCAGAAATCTAGATCCATCACTGCTCTGCCTCAGCCCGGACCAGGCTTAAGCTGCCTGGCTTTTGCAGGGCAACGTGGCACCAGAAAAGAGAAGGGACAAGGGATGGAGAGAGTATGGAGGTGGGGGAATAAATCCCAACCACAGAAAATGTCACACCACAAACTTTCTACCCCATTTTTTTTTTCCAAAATTCCATTCCTTTACAGTCTCTTCCTGCACGGGGTGGTGCTGGGAGGAATTGCAGGAATGTTTCTGGGGTTTTCCCAACTTAGCTCCGGTGCAGCACAGGGACACACACCCATGCACACACTTTCCCTACCCAAGCAGACACCTGAAGGTCTGCTGCCATGCATGCAGCGGAATGTATGGTCGGTAGACGTCATTTGCGTAAAGTTTTACCAGTTTTCAGTAAAAATAAGAAATCACGAACATATCAAAACTGCCATATAAAAAATGTGTGT